>NW_022145496.1:0-20000 GCF_000002235.5 Strongylocentrotus purpuratus
TCTACAAAAACTTCAAAATAGAGCTCTTCGTTGTGTATTAGATGTGGATTGCATGTATCCGTCTGAACTATTATTTACAAAATTAGATGTCAAAAGACTTGTAATGAGGAGAGGCGAAATATTCGCACTTTACGTATAATGTACAACATTGCCCATGATATGCCACCAGAGAGTACATGTAATCAATTTGTTTTGAGTAACCGTAATTAATATGTTTTTCATTCATATTTTAAAATCAAGTACCACCGGTTAAAACTAACTTTAAAAAGAGAAGTCTGCAATACAGAAGAGCAAAACGATGGAATGAATAACCTAATGAATAACCTAATAACCTAATGATGTAAAAGCTTTGAGCTTTTACATTTTCAAATTGGACAGTATACTATATAGAGTGAAATAGTATAGTGGCTTCTTTTCTTCATCTCTCTCTTTCCCCCCCCTTCTCTCTCTCTCTCTCTCTTCATTTCTCTCTTCCTCACATCTCTCTTTCTCTTTTTCCCTCTCCCTCTCTCTCCATCTATCTATCTATCTATCTCTCTCTGTTATGCCTTTTGTTCGCAATCTGTGTAGTATGCTGTGCAATCACACTAGCTGCTTATTCAATATAGTTATAATCTATGTTTGCCAGTTTACTAATTCGCTTGTTTTTCTCAATCTATTGTATCATGAGGTTTACTCTTTTAAATATATATCAATTTTCATTTTTTTTATATTCTCAATTCCTAATTTTAACTTAACTTTTACTTTAATTTACTTAATTTTATATTTGTATTTAGTTATTATTATATTTTTATCACACTGGTCACATTATTTGTCAATGTATTTTTTTCAATTGATTTTAAATCCGCTTTTATTTTACTGTTGTAATTGTATAATTTGTGTTGCGTGTTATTTTGAATTGTATATATTTTGTATATGATTTCTGTTTATGTATGCACGGACTTGCAGAAGAGCAAGTGATCCGTGTTGAAATAAAATAAATGAAAAAAAACACATGATGGCTTTTGACTCAAAGTCATTGCTTCAGCCCAAACTTACAAGAGGACTTTGACAATCCTTTTTGGAAAGCCTGCTGCTCAGTTATCCGTGGCATCACAATTATGAATATACTATCATTATACGGTGTATTAGTTATCCTTTACTATGCAAAATAATGATTCAACGTAGCTTTTTAATTAGAAGCTACCAGAGGTGGGTACTCTTTTTTTTTTACATTTCCTCAGTTTTTCCCAGAAGTTTACTTTTTCTTCAGACTATACTAGGCAAATATATGATTAAGATTTTAGTAAAATATACATTTCCTTTTCTATCGGAAATAGGATGTTTTGATTTCAGGAAATGTGGTACAACTGATGGAAACCGGTTCATTCATGAAGGATGGTTTTTACAGGGCATGAAAGTTAATGTGATTTCGTGAAGCTCTTCCTGCATTGGTGTATATTGATTCTTCTCCAAACCAAGTCAGCCGTTATTGCCAGATGCTGACTCCGCAGTAGAACATTTTGGGAATATTTTATTGATCTTTCTTAAAGTTGAGGTAAATATAAAAGTGAAATGATCTCTGACTATACAAAAAAATCTGACGATAGTTTCTTGCTTTGATTGCTGTATGTGAATGAAAAAACGACGTAAAATTACACAAGGGCTATAGGCTTTAAAATGTATCGCAAAATATCTCTACTTAAAATTATTGTATTACTGCATACTGCTCGTAAAGATTTACACAGTATTTACCCATAAGCTCAATATCTTTTTTTTTTTAAAGAATTTCTTTCTAGCCAATAAGCTATTTTTGTTTTCCTCATCAATTTCGAGTGTAGTACATGTAGTTGGACTACTTTCACTTACTGATAACATAGAATTGTTCTACTTATTATACGTATAAATCTTGATGCTGTAGACACTAACAAAAAAATAAAACAGGAGTTCTTTCAAATGGGCTGTTATTTCTTATACAAATAAAACAACTTTCTCATTACTACATTGCCCCCCTTATCATGTCTAAATGACATAAGTGAAGAATACGTTACCAATCATCAGTATAATGTATTCTGGTTAGGCTTAGGGTTGAGGTCAGTGATAGGCCTGTTGTCAGGGTTATAATTGTTAATGTGGAGTTTGGTCTTCTGCAGTTTATTATCTTCTATTTTTATTCTCAGACAGGAATCAGTTACTATGGCATTCATACGACGAGTACCTCTTCTACGATGTCTATCATTGGTTGTATTTTGTATTCTAACACCGACGCTCATCCAAACCATACACCAAGATGCCATGTTTACACCTCCTATGATATGTCATTATGATGCCGAGCAAAAGAAAGCTGATTGCTATGATCGTGGGTTGGACTCCATCCCTCAAAATCTTCCCAACGATATAAAAGAACTGGATGTCGCGTTCAACAATATCACTTTCATCTTGAGTTCTTCTTTCAAGAGATACCCTTTGATCCAGGTCTTGCGTCTTTCCAAAAACGACATCAGAATGATAGAATCTGCATCTTTTTACCCTCTAAAGGACTTGAATCGTTTAATCCTATATGACAACCCTAATCTTGTTCTCCCAGCTACAGATCTATTCAGGTGGTCTAAGAACCTGTCCATCCTGGATCTGTCATTTTGTAATCTGAAACTGCTTCCAAACGACACTCTTAAATGGAGCCAATCTGTAGAGTCTATAGACCTTAGCTTTAACAAACTCACTTTCGTTAACATGGGCCTTTGTGGCAGAGTAAAGAACATTAGCTTGGCGTATAATAAAATCGAGCATCTCACGACAGAATCTGTCATCTTCGGATGTCAAAGTGGTTTTGTGGATCTACACGGGAATCCTATTAAATCAGTAGACCCGAACGTTATTGCATCGTTGCGTGCCCGATCACTGGAACTTGGATACTCATACTACCCGTTGACACTTGAGATACTGAAGGATATTTTTATCGGGGTCTGTCGCTCTGAAATAGTGGAGCTCACTATAAATGGTGCTAATTTCTCAATCTTGCAACATGATGTGACTGGTCTCTTGTGTAATTGCTCCCTTTCCTTGCTTAGATTCACTGAAAACAAATTACAATCCCTCTCTCCGTACGTGTTCTCAAACTTGACAAGACTCGTGGAACTTGATCTATCGCAAAACCAAATCGTCACAGTTGAACCGGTATTCTTTCAAGGCATGCGGGAGCTAAAAATTTTGAACATGAACTCCAATAAAATCAAATATATAAACCCAAATACTGACGTATGGGCAGTGGACTTGAATGAGTTGCACTTACGTGGTAATTCTTTGACAAAAATCTCAGAATTCGCATTTTTCGGTTTGCGAAATCTAAAGCTGTTAGATCTGAACGTGAACTATGACCTTAATGTCCTGGAAATCACGTCGTTTTCGAAACTGACGGGAATTCAAACCATCGCCTTGAATTATTGCAGTATTTCCTATTTTCAACCGGTAGCCCCGAACTTAACAACTCTTTACTTGAATAACATGAACAGCCTAATGACTTTAATGCAACCTGGAATAACCTTCAAACATACACAAGGCCTAGTAGATTTGGAAATCCAAAATTCGGAGCTGTTGTTCCCTGATCTCTGGGATAAAATCCTGAATATATCTCTTTTTGAAGGATTGTCAAATCTTATTACTTTGGATCTGAGCCACAATTATTTAGACCTTTATTTTCCAGTTGACTTTCCAGCTAGGATCTTCGAACAACTCTCTGCTCTTCAGAACCTTAGTTTAGAAGCCTGTCATATTTCATGCATTCCTCATTTAGCTTTTACGGGATTGGAATCGCTTCGGGTGCTAAATTTACGTGGAAACATAATTCAACAACTTAACTTTGATATATTCAAAATGTTAGATCAAATGACAATCATCAATCTTGATGACAACCTTTTGGCATACCTCGATGAACAACTATTCTCGAACAATCCCAGACTGACTACTCTTTTGCTATCAAACAATAGATTAACCAGTCTCAACCAAACGACATTTGAAGCGATAGAATCTTCGCTTTTATCTCTCGATTTTCAATGAACCCTATCAACTGTAACTGCGATCTACGATGGTTACGTGATTGGATGAGTGGACATATTGACGTCATTGACGAGAACCGAACCGTCTGTTCATCGGCCTCTTTAGAGCCTCTTCGCGGGAAACCTTTGCTTGATTTTGATCCCAATACACTTTGTGGACTTAACATTGCTCTTGTATGCTTGACTCCTCTCGCCGGCATTTTCTTGATTGTCGTTGTCGCAGTCCTTTATCACAACCGATGGCAGTTAAAGTACAAACTCTTTCTCTTGAAACTAATGGTAATTGGATATAAAGAGATGCGAGATGCTCGGGACCACGTCGACTACGAGTTTGACTTGAATATCATCTTCTACGATGACGACGAAGAATGGGTTCGTCAACAACTCCAACCAGCTCTGGAAGAATGGCTTCCGCAGTTCGAGAGGAATGTCATTGGTGATCAAGACCTCGTCATTGGTATGCACTATCTGGAAGCCGTCGACTACGTGGTGACCCATAGTTACAAAACGCTCATTCTACTCAGCAGAGCGGCTGTGCACGATCGCTGGTTTATGCTCAAACTCCGCACCGCCATGGACCATGTGAGCGACACCGAGACCGAATTCGTAGTCGTGGTCTTTCTCGAAGACATCCCTGACGAGGAGATACCATATTTGGCAAGGTTATATTTAAGTGACGGTAGACCCTACCTACATTGGACCGAGGACGTGAGAGGACTCGCTTTTTTCTGGAATAAACTGGTAAAAAGTCTCACCATTAATCTCAGGACCAATGACTTGATCCCCAACGAGTAGTAACGGTCTGACTTATTTTCGGGATAGTGTGTTCCATTCTACACTACTGTCCACATCTCAGAGTTTAGTATATCTGATTTATGTATTAAGCTAAGAGCACTTATGTCTACTGGAGCTTGGATCAGACTAAATATGAAGTGGCAAACACACTTGATGTCCATTTATATTCAGAAATCCATAATATGTGGTCATGCATTAATTATGATACACTAAATAGCGAAATACCCTGGTTTTGCTCTTGTGCAGTATACCGGTTGAGGGAAGAAATAGCAACAAATACATCTTCATGTTACTCTATACACACTGAGAAATAAAAGGTATTCTTTTGGGCATATTATTTGTAAGGTATTCATTTGGGCATATTATTTGTGTGAAAGTTATCTGATCAAGAATAAGGGGTTGTATCGAAGGTTATATTTGATAATTTAATGAAATCAGCAGAAGTGTTGTTTTACTAACTAGTACATAATTGCCTTCTTATACGTGTAAGTAAAGGGAAGATATCCAGGAAGGTAGTATCGTGTATTTAAGTAGTTCCACTACATCCGATACGTCCATCCAGGCCAGCCTCACTTAGTTGGTTCTTACAGTCTGCAATTGTGTTGAGTTCACACTAACTGTTGTTTAGGTAAGCATTAATTCATAGCCTGTCATACCCGCCCCCCCCCCCCCCACTCCGAGAACGGACGGACCCCATGCGTGTTGCCAAAATGTCCTTTTCGTAACAAAAGAAAAAGGTCGACCCGTATTGACTTTACACACCGGACTTTTGCTGAAAGGGGGGGGGGGGGGGTCGGTTGGAACACGCATATGCGTACCCTAAATAACACTGAGTGGGGGGGGGGGGCCGGGCTGTCATAGGGCTGCATGCACGCTATCGCTACAGTGCTTTGTACATGCGAGAGAGCTATTGCTTGAGTGCCATGTGCGTAATAGCATTTATTGTTCATGCTCATTGGACTGTGCTGTGTGTTTTGCACTCGCCATTCATAGAACCGTCGCGTTAATCCGATTATCTCAAAAATAACCTGGCACGGGGGGATTTGGAGCTTGGTACAATGGGAATTAGCCCTGTGGCATGGTAAGAGTTAAAGTTTTTCGTCATATAAAGGCCCGGTCACACAGCCCTCCACGGGCGTATCGCGGCCGAATCACGGCCAAAAATTTCTGCCCGTGAAGCAGACGCTGTTGGACGCTTTGAGGTCGCGATAAAGACGCGATACAGCCGTACTTTACCCGTCGTTACACGCGGTAAGAAATTCACACGCGGTTGGCCGCGCGAAAAAGTTTTGGGCTGCCCAAAAATTTAGACCGCGGGTAATCGCGGGCGGTACACGTGGTACACGTGGTACACACGCGGTAAAGACGCGGTACAGACGCGGAACGAACGTGCTAGGACGTGCTACGGCCGCGGCTAAGACGTGGTTACACGCGGTAGGACGCGAAATTTTAGCGGGTAATCGCGGGTGGAGCACGGTCATAGCACGTTTGTTCCGCGTCTGTACCGCGTCACTGTTATCACGTGCATTAGCGTGTGTACCGCGTGTAAGCACGGAGCGGTTATGATTTCTACAGCCCGGTTCGGCTGCTTTATTATACCCGTGGTAGGCCGCGGTACCGCCGCGCTTCACCCGCAGTAAGGACGCGGAACAGTCGCCGGCGTCTGTTCCGCGGGCATACCACGGGTAAACCGCGGGTTAGCCAATTTTGCACATTTTCCACCACGGGCAACCGCGGGCAAAAAAAAAATCGCGAAATTTTACCCGCGATACAGACGCGAAAGGCTGTGTGACCGGGCCTTAACTCGAGATTCTGGTCTGATTTCTTTAGAGCAGTGAAACGTAGACAAAAGGGTGAGAATCAGTGACCGTTAGGTGATTACGAAGTATGGATGTTTGTTTGCTCGAGCGATGATCAATTGGTTGATGCTGTGCATAAGAAGGGTGTAGATTTACTCCCCACAGTGTGTGGAATCGATCATTTAGGGTATAAAATTCAACCCCACGGGTGTAATTTTGAACCCATTTTTCATGAAAATGGAACCAAAAGGTGTTAAAGGTTATACAAAGTTTTGGTATGCGGTAATGAATTTGGTTCAAATGAACATATTGGAAGCATATGCAATCCTACAATATTCAGTGAACGTTGTCGTGGTTGAAATCGAGTCTAAAGTGATGAAATTGTAAATAATAAACTCTTTATGTTGTATAGCGCCCTCTCAAGGTCAAGATATTAATTTAGCTATACTACAATGTTATTTGACTAAAATCGACCGATTCGCTATTACCGTATGGAATATTATATCAGATCTGCATATTCTGAGATTTTTATGGTCGCAGCTACCATCGTCTGGCCGTAGGCGCTATTTCAAATTTATCAAAATTTACCGGGAGCACCGGTAAATTTTTATATTCAATTTTTCTCGAAAGCAGAAGAGTTTTAGGGGCTAACATTTTTAGTGCTTATAATACATCTATAGGGGCATCCAAATATATCAAAATTGTAAAGAATCACTATCCAGCCAATTTTCAAAATTTACCAAAACTTTGTAATACCTTTAATTAATCACCATTGGGTGCAAATTTCGCTCCTTAAAGGGAATAAAATCATAACCTTGGGGTGCAAATTTACACCTTCTTGTAGGGTGTAAATTTACTCCCTACATTGGGGATTAAATTTACTCCCTGAGGGGTGTCACTTATGCGAGTAAGGAGTAAATTGAAACCTCTTTTTCTCTGTGTTTGGACCAAAATAACCCGGTCATGTAAGGGTTAAACTATAACATCAAACACAAGTCTCATTTTCTTCAGTATACAAGTGCCGTTACTGTAAATGTTGGTAGTAGATTGTCTGAACATTTGCATTAACGCCTTCGTCCGTCAATCACTCCATTTGTGCCAATGTTTAGGCAGATTATTGCCGGAAAAGTGATACTTTCCCCACTGATGCATATATACCAGAACTTCCACCTTTTGACTGTTTTAACCTTTGAAATGAAGGTACGTGTAAAGACACGAATGTATGGCATCACAAACCCATATTTATGGAAATGATTAATTTAGTAAACTAAATTTTCCATTTTTCGGACATTTTAACATTCATGGAAATCACATCTGGAAAGTCAAGGAAAAAGTAATCGCCGATGGTCCCAAAACCTCTAAAATGGGATATGGGTTTGGACGCTTCAGCCACACCCCCCCCCCCCCCCCATCCAAACTGAGACTGAGTACCCCCTACCCCGGGTCGTAAACTTAGCGACAATTGTATATACCTTGTAAATATGCTATAAATGTAGATGAATTTATATGCTCAAATGGGACCATAAGGTGTCACAGTAAAGTTCAGGCTCGAGTTCAATTCCAGATCCAAGATCCAGGAAGAGACAGCTAGAAACATGTAAATACATACACTGTCTTGTATAGATAATTCAAAACAAATACATACAAGAAGAAAAGAGAAAAGGCGAAGGTCATGTTTTAGCATTAACAATGGAGGGCTAATACTTCATATTATTCATACTGGAATATACGTGATACAAGTCATAATGTACACAAATATTAACGGACACTTTTAACATGTCGTCTGTTTGGGGTCACAAGGGCGTTAACTCCATGTCAAAGTATAATGGATCAATGCCATTGTGGCTCAAAAAAGACGATGTATAAATGCGAAATGTATATATTGAATTAAGAAACAACAAATGTGACTGATGTGTAAGTAACATCATAGGAAAAACAAACAAATTATGTTCTATTGTTGTCGGCAACATTTATATTTTTGTATGGGGAAATAAAACTGACTTTGTATTAACTTCATTACAATTTGTTTTTTGTGTGGTTGATGACGCACACCCACACACACACACATACATACTCTCTCTCTCTCTCTCTCTCTCTCTCTTCCTTCTCTTCTCTCCTCTTCTTCTTCTTCTTTTTCTTTTATTCTTTTCTCTTCTTCTTTTTCTTGTATTTTTCTTCTTCTTATTCCTTTTCTTTTATTCTTCTGCTTCTTCTTCGTTTTCTTTTTTTTTTTCTAATTCTATTTTTTTCTCTTGTCTTCTGTTCTGGTCTCGTCTTTTCTTTCTTTCATAAATTCTCTCAATCTCTCCCTCATTCAAATTGTGTCAAACTGTTAAAATATATTGGGATCTGCGTTATATATTTCTTGTACTCTCATATAGACCCTGAAGCTATCTTATACCTTCTTGTTTTCTATCGAAACAAATTCAAGTTGAGTAATAATGGTTTTTGAATGATTATTCATATCTTGTTGTCTGTTTTATGTAATATAAAAGCATCTTTATTATTTCAGCTTTCAGTTGCGATGATTTTTGTAATTAAATGAGCCATAATAAACTTATAAACGTGAAACCCTGACAACAGCCCCACAAAAAATAAATTAAAAACTGCATTTTTATTTAAGTACATTTCACAAAAATAGCAATGTTTAACAAAGTAGCACACATATCTAGATATTTGACAAATAAAAGTAGCTTCTACTGACAAGAGATATTATTGCAAACAGTGTAATTGAACGAAACCTTTCCCTGTGTAATTTCAAGTGTCAATTATCATCCCGTAAGTCCAATTCATTCTACACATTCTTCGCTACAATTTTACTTTCTATTTCCTCCTTCGCCATATTTTAATGTATTCATGTTCTATCATGCAGATTAAATTTTTTTAATGATCCGAAAATATTTTGAAACTATTGCAATCGATTAGTGTACAGCAACATAAAGGCTTTACGAGAGGTTTGCTCGTAATAAATTGATTTTTCTTCTTCTGAGAATGTGAGAATGTATTCTCCAATATTGTCTTTTTTTCCGCATTTCTGCAAATTCCGCCAATTTGAAGTTGAACGCAAAAGGAAAAATGGACAATATTGGGACAAGGAATACAACACCATGACAGATTAATGTTGACACACAAGGGGCGCTGTTGAGAAATCAATAATTGCAGATTTAATGTATAAAAATGATCCTTCTCATTACGTGATGAAGAATTGACCTATTGGCTATTGCCACTTATTTTCAATGTTTAACGGGTAACCCTCAACATAATTACAAAATAACATAATTTCAGTGACAGTCTCTTTCGTCAGTATGTACATCATGGCGATTGCTAATTCACAAACAAAAATACAACTCTAAATTCTTGGAGGTAGGGTATATAGGCCAATACCGGGAAATTCCGTTTCTCACATGCATGTAGGCCCTGCCAACGGTAATTGTAAAAACTATCAAGGAAAACACCAACAACAACAACAACATTAGTGCTCTGCATGGCACCCATGCCACTATATGAAGAGTATACCGTCGGCCTTATGCCAAAAGGGCCTTAACCCCGATTTTGGGGGTTATTGAGTTATTAATATCACCTTGTAGATTTCATCATTCTCTTTAAAATGATGTGCTTCACTTGTTGAAATTCGATTTATTTATGAAGATAATTATGAATTTCAAAAGGGCCTTAACGCGTATCTCATCTTTTTCCTTACGCCAAAAGGGCCTTAACCTACACGGATGATCCATTTGCGTTAGGAGGGCCTTTGTGGCAAACCAAAGGTGTTGCGAAACAAGAAAATTTCCTTATGCCAAAAGGGCGCTAACTATGCGCGCTTACGCGCGCATAGTTACGCGCATAGTTACGCGTACGATAACGGCAGGTTAAGGCACTTTTGGCATAACGCCGCGTAGGTTACGCCCCTTTTGGCATAATGCCGAGTAGGTTACGGCCCTTCTGGCATAACATACGCTAACATACGCTACATTCAAGCCTTATGCCAAAAAGGCCCTAACATGTTTTTTTGCACATAGCATGTACAATTCTGAATATTTTATAACAAATTTAACACATTTCATGTAAAACTTAATAACTTAACACATTTATCGAAATTGGCTTCAAAAGCAAAAAAACGACCACAAACTTTTGATTATTAGAGAGGCCAAAACCTTTAAACGCGATTATCTCGGAATGGCCAAAAGCAGTTAAGGCCCTTTGGCATAAGGCCGACGATACTATGTCTGTACTACACAAACATACAATGCACTTTGCCGCTGATCCGCGGTTAACGTTAAAGATGAAGTTGAGTTCTGGTCATGCGATTGCATTGTGAAAGAAACGGTGTGGAATCGACCAGAAAAGGTTGATCATCTAGCATATAAGAATTTGTGTGTATTGCAAGGTTCTGGAATCATCAAAATGATAAGAAATTTGGCCAAGTCTTGGTAAAGTTACAAACACTGTACACAGAAAGATGTATATGGGACTACACGAACACGTGGCGTAAAAATCCAACCCTCGAGTTTTACGATGTTACATGACATATTTAGAATATGAAGGCATTTGAAGAGCCATGCTTTTCAGGGAACATGTCTTATCTGATGTTCTACCACACTTGCATAATAAGAATGATAACGCTCACAAATTATTTTTCACCTCTTCCCAGAACTCAACCTTCTCTTTAACCATGCACTAGTAAACGGTTGTTGCTGTTAGGCTATATCTACAACACTTTACAGCCTGCGGATGTTTGCTTTTTAGTCAAAATTCATAGATATCAACTAATTTTCGCTGCGCCATCACTGGTCCGATCACTGGTCCTTGGAGACTACCCGTTAACACTTGAGGTACTGAAGGATACTTTTATCGGGATCTGTCGCTCTGAAATAGTGGAGCTCACTATACATGGTGCCAATTTCACAGTCTTGCCACGAGATTTCTTTAGTCCCTTGCGTAATTGTTCTCCTCCCGTGCTTAAATTCACCGGCAACAATTTACAATCTCTCTCTCAATACGTGTTCTCAAACTTGACAAGACTCGTGGAACTTGATCTATCGCAAAACAAAATCATCACTGTTGAACCGGTATTCTTTCAAGGCATGCGGGAGCTTAAAGTTCTGAACTTGAATTTCAATCAAATAAAATATATAAACCCAAATACTGACGAATGGACACTGGACTTGAATGAGTTGTACTTACGCAGCAATTCTTTGACAGAAATCTCAGAATTCGCATTTTTCGGTTTGCGAAATCTAACGCTGTTAGATCTGAGCTTCAACAAAGACCTTATTGTCCTGAATATCACGTCGTCTTCGAAACTGACGGGAATTAAACCATCGCCTTGAACTTTTGCAACTTCTGCAATATGGACATATTTCAACCGGTAGCCCCGAACTTAACAACACTTTTCATGAATAACATGATCGCCAAAATGATCATGATGCCACCTGGAATAACCTTCGAAGATTCACAAGGCCTTGAAAATTTGGAAATCCGTAATTCGGGGCTGTCGACATTCAATCTCTGGGATGAAATTCTGAATGTTTCTCTTTTTGATGGATTGTCAAATCTTATTACTTTGGATCTGAGCCAAAATCATTTTGACTTTTACTTTCCAGATGATTTTCCGGCTAGGATCTTCAAACAACTCTCTGCTCTTCAGAACCTTAGTTTAGAAGCCTGTCATATTTCATGCCTTCATCCATTAGCTTTTACGGGATTGGAATCGCTTCGGGTGCTAAATTTAAGTGAAAACGTAATTCAACAACTTAATTTTGATATATTCAAAATGTTAGATCAAGTGACTATTATCGATCTTCATGACAACCTTTTGGCATACCTCGAAGAACAACTATTCTCAAACAATCCTAGACTGACTACTCTATTGCTATCGAACAATAAATTAACCCTTCTCAACCAAAAAAAACATTTGAACCGATAGAATCTTCGCTTCTATCTTTCGATTTTTCATTGAACCCTATCGTTTGTAACTGCGATCTACGATGGTTCCGCGATTGGATGAGTGGGCATATTGACGTCATTGACAAAAACAGAACAGTCTGTTCATCGGCCTCTTTAGAGCCTCTTCGCGAGAAACCTTTGCTTGATTTTGATCCCAATAAACTTTGTGGACTCAATATTGTTCTTGTGTGTTTGACTCCTCTCGCCGGCATTTTCTTGGTTGTCATCGTCGTAGTCCTTTATCACAACCGATGGCCGTTGAAGTACAAACTCTTTCTCTTGAAACTAATGGCAATTGGATATAAAGAGATGCGAGACGCCCGGGACCACAACGACTATGAGTTTGACTTGAATATCATCTTCTACGATGACGACGAAGAATGGGTTCGTCAACAACTCCAACCAGCTCTGGAAGAACGGCTTCCACAGTTCCAGAGGAATGTCTTTGGTGATCAAGACCTAATCCTTGGTATGCACTATCTGGACGCCGTCGACTACGTGGTGAGCCATAGTTACAAAACCATCATTCTACTCAGCAGAGCCGCCGTACACGATCGCTGGTTTATGCTCAAATTCCGCACCGCCATGGACCATGTGAGCGACACCGAGACCGAATTCGTAGTCGTGGTCTTTCTCGAAGACATCCCAGACGAGGAGATACCATTCTTGGCAAGGTTATATTTAAGTGACGGCAGACCCTACCAACATTGGACCGAGGACGTGAGAGGACACGATTTTTTCTGGAATGTCCTGGTAAAAAATCTCACCATTAATCTCAGGACCAATGACTTGATCCCCAACGAGTAGTAACGGTCTGCCTTATTTTCAGGCAGACTCAATCTAGTTTGTTCCATACATCACTGTCCACATCTCATATTTTAGTATATCTGATTGGTGTATTAAGCTAATAGCCCTACTAGAGCACGGATCAGATAAGATATGAAGTGTCAAACACATCTGATGTCAATTTATATTACGAAAACCATAATGTGGTTATCCATATAATACACCAAATGACCAAATACCTTGATTTTGCTCTCATGCAGTATCATGGTTAATGGAAGAAGAAAAAATTCACGATATTCGAGAACTCATGTTTTAGAAATGTAATTATTTGAATTGAATAGCCCGGTCTTTTTAGGATGAAACTCTAACAATTCCCTTAGAACAGATATAAACATAAACGTTAGCCTCATTTCTTCAGTATACAAGCGCCGTTACTGTACAGTATTATGTTAGGAGTAGATTGTCTGAACATTTTCATTAGCCCCTTCATCTTTCAATCACTCATGTCTGTGTCAATGTTTAGGCGGTTTATTGCCGGAAAGCACAGTGCTACTTTTCCCACTGATATACCCTACATGTACATGTTCATGTGTAAGTAACACCATAAGAAAACCAAACAAATTATGTTCTATTGTTGTCGGCAACATTTATATTTTTGTATGGGGAAATTAAACTGAATTTGTATTTACTTAATTACAATTTGTTATTTTGTGGTTGATGACGCACACACACATACTCTCTTTTTCTCGATCTTTTTTTTCTTCTCTTCTTTACTCTTCTTCTTCTTCCTTTTATTTTATTCTTCTTCTTCTTCTTCTTCGTTTTCTTTTTTTCTAATTCTATTATTTTCTTTTTTTTTCTGTCCTGGTCTCGTCTTTTCTCTCTTTCATCAATTTTCTCAATCTCTCACTCATTCAAATTGTGTCAAATTTTTAAAATGTATTGGACTCTGCGTTATATATTTCTTGTACTCTCATATAGACCCTATAACTATCATTCATACCTTCTTGTTTTCTATTATCACTAATTAAAGTTGAGTAATAATGGTTTTTGAATGATTATTCATGTCTTTTTGTTTGTTTCATGTAATTTAAACGCATCTTTATTATTTCATCTTTCAGTTGCGATGATTTTTTAATTAAATGAACCATAACAAACTTATAAACGTGAAACCCTGACAACAGCCCCCCAAAAAAGAGATTAAAAACTGCATTTTTATTTAAGTACATTTCACATGAATAGCAATGTTTAACAAAGTAGCACACATATCTCGATATTAGACAAATAAAAGTATCTTCTACTGACAAGGGATATTATTGCAAACAGTGTAATTGATTGAACAAAACCTATCCCTGTGTGATTTCACGTGTCAATTATTATACCGTAAGTCGAATTCGTTCTACATATTCTTCGCTATAATTTTACTTTCTATTTCCTCCTTAACTATATTTCAATGTCTCCAATTTCTATCATGCAGATTTAATTTTGTTAATGATCCGAAACTATTGCAATCGATTAATGGACAGCAACATAAGGCTTCATGATAGATTTGCAGGGCGGTTAAATGACCCTGATGTCATTTTATTGCACGCCATAATATTGATTATCCTTCTTCTGAGAATTGTTGTCCAATAATATCTGCTTTTCCGCATTTCTGTCACTGAAGGGACAATTTTTTAAGTTGAAACCAAAAGAAAAAGTGGAAAATCGGACAAGGAAGTACAACACCTTGATGATTGATTTAGACACACAAGAGGGCGCTGTTGATAAATCAATTGCAGATTTAACGGTTTTACAGAGTTTTGGGGGAATTTTGAAAATTGGCTGAATAGTGATTCTTTACAATTTTAAAATATTTGGATGTATTATACGCGCTAGGAAATTTAGCCCCTAAAACACTTCTGCTTTCGAAAAAAAATGGAATATCAAAATTTACCGGTGCTCCCGGTAAATTTCGATAATTTTGAATTAGCGCCTACGGCCATACAATGGAAGCTGCGACCATGAATATCTCAGAATATGTAGTTGTGATATATAATTTCCAAACAGGAATAGCCAATCGGTCAATTTTAGTCAAGAAACATTGTTTTATAGCTAAATTAATATATTGAACTTGAGAGGGAGTTAGGCAACGAAACAGTTTATTATTTACAATTTCATCACTTTAGACTCGATTTCAACCGCGACAACGATCACTGATTATTGAAGGATCGCATATGTTTCCAATATGTTCATTTGAAACAAATTCATAACCCCATATCAAAACTTTGTAATACCTTTAATGTATAAACATGATCCTTCTCATTACGTAAAGGAGAATAATTAACCTATTGCCACTTATTTTCAATGTTTGACGGGCCTTACAAAATAACATGATTATATTGACAGTCACTTTCGTCAGCATGCACTTCATGGCAATTGCCAATTCACAATCAAAAACACAATGCTAATATATATCCAGGGTATTCCTTTTCTCATACGCATCACGCACGTAGCCCTGATGCCAACGGTACGGTAATTGTGTAATTGTAAAAACTTCCAACGAGAACAACAGCAACAACAACAACATAATATTGTGTGTTCTGCATGACACTATATGAATAGTATCTTATTTCTATACTATAAAAGTTCCTAGGTTGACGTTAATCAATAAAACGTACATGTTGCTGCTATATCTACAACACTACAGTCTGCAGACGTTCGTTTCTTAGTCGAAATTCAATTATTCATTAATATCAATCAATTTTCAAGTCAGACACTTATAGGCCTAATAACATATGGAAGGGTGAACGATTGTTTTCATTCCATTGAAAGTTTTGTGCTTTATGTGGAATCATAGTTTCAGAAGAAAACGGTTTTGAGGTCGCTCTTGCCCTCACGGACAGCAGTTACTGGGTATGTAATATATACCACCCACCGTACCTTTTATACCACGTCACATCTGGAGTATAGACAGCGTTCACCAACTCTTTTAAAAAAAAGCACATTTAATTTGTCGAAAATGTTAATAGTACCGACTAAATTCCTTTGCCGTTCTTATACTAGTTGCAAACACTCAAGGACAATGTCATATTCAAAGGTCTATAACCGCTAACATTTCGTCCCTAATCGAGTCACCCGGGTTCACGTCGTTTCCCGAATCGGTAGGCACGGTTGAAATGCAACACTCTTCATTGTTGTTACATCGGTAAATGATCGGAGTTACGTAGCATTATGTCGGGTCCTCTTCCCTTATTTATAGAGGTTGGCAGGTAGTTACCGCGTCGCTGATTTAGCCCTAACCACTGACAGTTCCAGTGATAGTCCCGTGTTCTGGATGACGTTGTCAGACCGGTCACGGACACGGTTACAATACATACTGATTTTTTCTCTGGCGTGAAAGCGGGTAAAGAATCAGAGTCACAGTAGCGGTCCATTCGTTTAGCTTCACTGACAGATAGATAACCGCGTCGATTTAGCCCTAACCGCTAACCACACATCTTGGATACCATCATTCCCCGAACCGGTAGACACGGTTGAAAACATGTTTCTTCTTTCTTGTGACACCGGTCAAGATAGCACTCTATCGGGTCCTGTTTCATAGTTTTTACCGATGAGGACCGAAGGTTACCGCATCACATTCTCCCTTACCGCTAACTGTTCCTGCTATAACCGCGTAACCTGAATGCCGTCAACCCCCGAACCGGTCGACACGGTTGGAATGCAACTGGATTTTCTCTTCTGTCGTCTGCATCTCTTTGGAGTCAGAGTCGTTTTCCATTGTTGCCTAACATCCGGGTATCTTGCACAATGGAAGATAAAAATGAAGAAGCCCTGGAAAGCAACACTGATTGCAAATAGAGCCTGAGAGAGAGAGAGAGAGAGAGAGAGAGAGGAAACAAACTAAAGATTAAAGAAATGTGGGAAATAGTAGTGGTTTGTTAATATTTTTTTCCGAAGACCACGCTGACCTGACTTTCTTAGTATCGAAGTAGGCAATCGCCTTCTGTAAAATAAATAATCTTAGGACGTACATGTCCCAAAAGGCATTTTCTAGAGTCCTCAATAAGGCCTAAGGATAAAAGCTTTGATTTTAATTAAACCAGTCGGGTGACCAACATTTCGGAGACAAACAATGAAAAAATACAGCAAACATGGCAACGTTGACTTTTAGGAGTGACGAAAAAAATCACTGCAAAAACATAGCCTACATCTAAAAATAAGAGGGAAACAATACTTCAAGATAACGGATAAACAAAGAGAATATTAAAATAAGAGAGCAAGAGAGAGAGAGAGAGCGAGCGAGATTCTTTTTAAAGGGGAAAAAGGAGGGGGAAAATAAAGAAAAAGAAACAAAAAAAGATAAAGGATGAAAGAAAAAATGAAACAGAGAATTAGGGGAAGTGGATTGAAGCAGTAAACAAAGATTTTGTTTTAAAGAGAGAAGGATGGAGAGAGGGGGTCGAGAGGAGAGGAGAGAGAGAGAGAGAGAGAGAGAGTAAGTGGGACAGAAGGGCGGTTATAAAATGACGATCTACTACGTGAACCGACCTGAAAAATGTTTGCCGTAGCTTGGGTTTCGTATCCTGACGGAACGATTGTGAAGTTGACGGCGGCCGCCGCGCCGAAGATCCATGAGATACCAAGAGGACTAGGAGAGCAACGGCTCCTTTCAACTGATTCAATGGCGTTTTTTTACCATCTAAGAGTGTGAAGGAGAGAGACAATCACAACTGAATAAAAACAAAGGAATTGAAGTTTAGATATATAAATACAAATCTAAAGAAATCTGATACACGGTGTTGACATCAAAATCCCACCACTTTAAGCAGCGATTCATAAAAGTGGATAATTTTTCTTCTTCTTCTTCTTCTTCTTCTCTTCTTCTTCTTTCTGTTCTACTTTCTCATATTCTTGTTCTTCTCCTTCTTTTTCTTCCTTTCCTCCTTCTTCTTTTCCTCCTTCTTCTGTATATTTCGGTTTGTCATGGAATTTCGGACTATTAAATATATGATGCTTGTATCCCAACCCCCCCCCCCTTTACCCCAAGCCCTCCCTTCTCTCTCCGGTCATGGCCTAGATTCACCACCAGAAGAACCAGGGGCGGATCCAGGAATGTCTTCCCGGGGGGCCACGAGGGGGGAGGGGGGGGGAAGTGCACACTATTTTTGTTGTTTTTTTTGTTTTTGGGCCGGGGGGGGGGGCACGTCCCTGTTTTGCCAGTATATTTGGGCGAATTTGGGGCTGATTTTAACTTCTTTTTTTGGCCGGGGGGCACGTGCCCCCTGTGCCCCCCCCCCTGGTTCCGTCCCTGAGAACAGACCTAGTTTCATAGATTACCTGTTTTTTATATTTTTCTGATGACCCAGAACGAGCCCGAATACGATGCTATTGAAGAGGACGATGATGAGCATCGGTGTTAAGAAGAGACCGTAGAAAGCGACGGTACTCAAACGACAGCTGGAGAATTCAAGAGATAGAACGAGCGTGACATCACTAGTTTTTTTTCTTGCATTTTGTATCCTAATATTCATCGCATCAATCTGCCTTGAATCCGAATAGGTTCATGGGCCTGGTCATGATTATCTTTCATTCTGAGAGTGCAAATTTGTATATTGCGATACTTTTCTTTGAAATAAAGAAATGATTTCAATAACAACCATGGGTTGAAAATTATCATTACGATATAATTTTTTCACAAATGAACATGTTTTGTTGTTTAGAACGGGGCACATGTCTGTACTCGGTGTCGGAATAATTGGGGGAGCATTTCCCCTGTACCCCCTGGAGCCGCCACTATAAATGTAGGCCTATATAAATATAATTTTTTTATAAATAACAATTGTTTATACATCTATAAATCTGGAAAGTAGACTGATTGTCAGCTGCCAGTAATGATGTTTGGAGTCACTCGCTCATAAATAAATAAATAATTAAATAAATTACTGAATAAGTAAATAAATAAAATATAGAAACCAATATTCAGACCTAGGAGTAAAAAAGTAGGACACTCATTCTTACAACCATATTTAAGGCTTCGTAATCATGGTTACCTGAATGTACAATTGATGAGGACCCCGTCGTAGATTTCAATGTTGACTGCAGCTGCTATGAGCACAACGAATAGTGGTATACCTGAAATTTAAAAGAAATAATCGCAAATTAATCAATAATTTAAGATTTGGGCGACGGAGCAATGACGAGCGGGATACCCAAATATGTAACATTCCTATCAGGCTCGTACGCAGGGGGGAGGGGGGGATTCGGGGGGGGGTTGACCCCCACCCCCCCCCCCCTGCGTATTGGTATCTTGTATGTGTGTAATTTTGAGGAACCCCCCCCCCCCCCCCCCTTTGGTAATTTAAAAAAAAAAAAAAAAATTATACCAATGGCTAACCTAAAAAAGTTGACCTTACCCCCCCCCCAAACGGAGCGATCTTTTTTTTGGAGACCAACAAAAAAAAGTGTTTCTTTTTTTCCCCCTCCCCCCCCCCCCCCCCCCCCCCCTTGAAAAAACCTGCGTACGCGCCTGATTCCTATCCTCAGCTAGTGAATTTTGAGGTCGAATGTAAACATTACCACAACATTATTTTGTTAGTTAGCTTCGCTCGAATTGTGGCAAAAGAATGTTGATTTTCGGGTAAGAGGCCCCATGCCCCCC
>NW_022145496.1:22500-25000 GCF_000002235.5 Strongylocentrotus purpuratus
TTTTTTTTTTTTTTTTTTTTTTTTTTTTTTTTTTTTTTTTTTTTTTTTTTTTTTTTTTTTTTTTTTTTTTTTTTTTTTTTTTTTTTTTTTTTTTTTTTTTTTTTTTTTTTTTTTTTTGTTTTTTTTTTTTTTTTTTTTTTTTTTTTTTTTTTTTTTTTTTTTTTTTTTTTTTTTTTTTTTTTTTTTTTTTTTTTTTTTTTTTTTTTTTTTTTTTTTTTTTTTTTTTTTTTTTTTTTTTTTTTTTTTTTTTTTTTTTTTTTTTTTTTTTTTTTTTTTTTTTTTTTTTTTTTTTTTTTTTTTTTTTTTTTTTTTTTTTTTTTTTTTTTTTTTTTTTTTTTTTTTTTTTTTTTTTTTTTTTTTTTTTTTTTTTTTTTTTTTTTTTTTTTTTTTTTTTTTTTTTTTTTTTTTTTTTTTTTTTTTTTTTTTTTTTTTTTTTTTTTTTTTTTTTTTTTTTTTTTTTTTTTTTTTTTTTTTTTTTTTTTTTTTTTTTTTTTTTTTTTTTTTTTTTTTTTTTTTTTTTTTTTTTTTTTTTTTTTTTTTTTTTTTTTTTTTTTTTTTTTTTTTTTTTTTTGTTTTTTTTTTTTTTTTTTTTTTTTTTTTTTTTTTTTTTTTTTTTTTTTTTTTTTTTTTTTTTTTTTTTTTTTTTTTTTTTTTTTTTTTTTTTTTTTTTTTTTTTTTTTTTTTTTTTTTTTTTTTTTTTTTTTTTTTTTTTTTTTTTTTTTTTTTTTTTTTTTTTTTTTTTTTTTTTTTTTTTTTTTTTTTTTTTTTTTTTTTTTTTTTTTTTTTTTTTTTTTTTTTTTTTTTTTTTTTTTTTTTTTTTTTTTTTTTTTGTTTTTTTTTTTTTTTTTTTTTTTTTTTTTTTTTTTTTTTTTTTTTTTTTTTTTTTTTTTTTTTTTTTTTTTTTTTTTTTTTTTTTTTTTTTTTTTTTTTTTTTGTTTTTTTTTTTTTTTTTTTTTTTTTTTTTTTTTTTTTTTTTTTTTTTTTTTTTTTTTTTTTTTTTTTTTTTTTGTTTTTTTTTTTTTTTTTTTTTTTTTTTTTTTTTTTTTTTTTTTTTTTTTTTTTTTTTTTTTTTTTTTTTTTTTTTTTTTTTTTTTTTTTTTTTTTTTTTTTGTTTTTTTTTTTTTTTTTTTTTTTTTTTTTTTTTTTTTTTGTTTTTTTTTTTTTTTTTTTTTTTTTTTTTTTTTTTTTTTTTTTTTTTTTTTTTTTTTTTTTTTTTTTTTTTTTTTTTTTTTTTTTTTTTTTTTTTTTTTTTTTTTTTTTTTTTTTTTTTTTTTTTTTTTTTTTTTTTTTTTTTTTTTTTTTTTTTTTTTTTTTTTTTTTTTTTTTTTTTTTTTTTTTTTTTTTTTTTTTTTTTTTTTTTTTTTTTTTTTTTTTTTTTTTTTTTTTTTTTTTTTTTTTTTTTTTTTTTTTTTTTTTTTTTTTTTTTTTTTTTTTTTTTTTTTTTTTTTTTTTTTTTTTTTTTTTTTTTTTTTTTTTTTTTTTTTTTTTTTTTTTTTTTTTTTTTTTTTTTTTTTTTTTTTTTTTTTTTTTTTTTTTTTTTTTTTTTTTTTTTTTTTTTTTTTTTTTTTTTTTTTTTTTTTTTTTTTTTTTTTTTTTTTTTTTTTTTTTTTTTTTTTTTTTTTTTTTTTTTTTTTTTTTTTTTTTTTTTTTTTTTTTTTTTTTTTTTTTTTTTTTTTTTTTTTTTTTTTTTTTTTTTTTTTTTTTTTTTTTTTTTTTTTTTTTTTTTTTTTTTTTTTTTTTTTTTTTTTTTTTTTTTTTTTTTTTTTTTTTTTTTTTTTTTTTTTTTTTTTTTTTTTTTTTTTTTTTTTTTTTTTTTTTTTTTTTTTTTTTTTTTTTTTTTTTTTTTTTTTTTTTTTTTTTTTTTTTTTTTTTTTTTTTTTTTTTTTTTTTTTTTTTTTTTTTTTTTTTTTTTTTTTTTTTTTTTTTTTTTTTTTTTTTTTTTTTTTTTTTTTTTTTTTTTTTTTTTTTTTTTTTTTTTTTTTTTTTTTTTTTTTTTTTTTTTTTTTTTTTTTTTTTTTTTTTTTTTTTTTTTTTTTTTTTTTTTTTTTTTTTTTTTTTTTTTTTTTTTTTTTTTTTTTTTTTTTTTTTTTTTTTTTTTTTTTTTTTTTTTTTTTTTTTTTTTTTTTTTTTTTGTTTTTTTTTTTTTTTTTTTTTTTTTTTTTTTTTTTTTTTTTTTTTTTTTTTTTTTTTTTTTTTTTTTTTTTTTTTTTTTTTTTTTTTTTTTTTTTTTTTTTTTTTTTTTTTTTTTTTTTTTTTTTTTTTTTTTTTGTTTTTTTTTTTTTTTTTTTTTTTTTGTTTTTTTTTTTTTTTTTTTTTTTTTTTTTTTTTTTTTTTTTTTTTTTTTTTTTTTTTTTTTTTTTTTTTTTTTTTTTTTTTTTTTTTTTTTTTTTTTTTTTTTTTTTTTTTTTTTTTTTTTTTTTTTTTTTTTTTTTTTTTTTTTTTTTTTTTTTTTTTTTTTTTTTTTTTTTTTTTTTTTTTTTTTTTTTTTTTTTTTTTTTTT
>NW_022145497.1:0-25000 GCF_000002235.5 Strongylocentrotus purpuratus
CAATTAAACAAAGACAAAAATGACGTCATCAACAAAATACATTTGTTTGAGTTTAGATGCCAATATGATGACTTTGTTTCACTTTGTACGAGTCAGGGTGGTATGAAATCATATCTCCAACTCATGCTTTCTCCAACCATGATATAAAAATTGGGGGTCGATGGACTATCTGAAGAGCTATTTCGATTTTTAAAATGGCATGTTTTTGATCAAATTTGCATTATATTGCCCATAGCAGTACGCGCGGATTTTGAACTTTGACGCGCGCTCACGGCCTTATGAAAGGTCAAGGGTGACTGAAATTAATGTAAATTGTCATTTACGGTAAGAGGAATCAAAATCATGTAAAAAATTTGAATTTGACCTTTTCCGCGCGCCTTGAGCGCGCGCAACGCGCGCGGAGACACGTACGGACGGAATATTTTGAAATGCTTAGAATGACCTGATTCGTACTCTTTTTTAATAGTTAAGTGATTTTGAGCATTTTACAATTTTGACGCGCGCGTACGTGCGCGTCATGACCTTTATGGGACCTTTGATGAAATGACTCGTTGACCCTTGACCTGAAGTATATGTGATATGAATATGAATGACCTTTGCTTATGCATCATGAAGATATGATGGATAATTGGATTTCACAAAATGGCGCCTGGATGACGTCACGATAATTTGATGACCTTGAAAATGTTCCTGTCACGTCTTATGACAATGACCTATGACTGTGCCGAAATTGAACGACTTTAACTAAACTGATCTTGAGTTATCCTCTGAACAAAAAAGGGGGGAGAAATAAATAAAAATAAATAATAATAATAATAATAATAATAAATAAAGAAAGAAAATTCTGACGAAAACAATAGGTGGTCTGTTGATAACAGACCACCTAATAAAGAAAAATCTTGACGAAATCAAAAGGTGATACGTTGACTTCGTTACGTATCACCTAATAATAATAATAATAATAAAGAAAAATCTTGACGAAATCAAAAGGTGATACGTTGACTTCGTTACGTATCACCTAACTAGACTTTAATTCGTCACTTAGACGAATTAGGTGATACGTATGAAAATGGTCTACATAACGAATAATGCATTACACGAAATATTATTTTGTAAAATGCTTCTCCCATTATGATCTATTCATATGTCAAGATTAAATTGTGTCTCCTTGATCATCATGGATCTAGGGAAGATAGATTGAAACAATATATGACCTTTGACCATGTGCAGTAACCAGTTACACATTTGACTCTAATTTACATCATAAAGAACACCTTTTGACGATTTTTATCTTATTCAAAGAAATGAAAATGTAATTGATAAATGATTATCATCATTATGATAATGATGATCATGATGATCATGATCATGATCATGAGCGCGATCATGACATCTTATTGAAGAAATGAGGGTTGATTTAGATAGCATATAGTCTCAGCTACAACATACTCAAAAATCAACAAAATCCAAGCCAAAATAACGGCGATATTGCTCGCAAAAGACAGGAATGTAGACTCCAGATTTGAGAAAAAGTCATCTCCCATAGGGATTACACGCAAAAAGTAATGGATTAAGTGAAAGTTGGGTAATAATAAAGTAAAAAGGGTTGTTTATGACATTATTTGCGATTCTACGTGTTTAAATAATCAAAGGAGATGGTACAGTGAAAGGTCAAAAGGAAAAATAAGTGAAGAAAAAAATTGTTGGAGACACCCGGACTCGAACCAGGGATCTCGAGGTTGGAAGTCATGTGCGTTACTGATATACCAAAACATCTCCCATAGCGATAACACGTAAACGGGAAATGGAATTCTGAAGTCCTACTTTGCAAGTAAAGTATGAGCATGATCCCGGCATATGATCGAAAAATAAAGTGCACAATGGAGATAGCCTTTTGTCTCAGCTACAACATACCCGAAGCTCAGCAAAAACAAAGTTAAAACAACGGAGATATTGTTCGCGAAAGAGGGAAATGTAGAATCCAGTTTTGAGAAATAGTCATGTGCCTTAGACAATACACGCAAAATGTGAAAAATTGACATGCCTCCTTTAATCGCAAAATTACGACATGATACCTTTGTCAAACTGGAAAATTGTGGAGACTCCATTTGTAGAAAATAATCTCAGCTAGAACATATCAAAATTTGCACAAAAAAAATCAATATTTACAGAGATACAATCAATTTTTCAAAAATATGCTGACGTCATAACATGCAAATTAAATTTTTGAGTTCGGAGGCCATTATGATGACGTCATTAGTTAATTGAGGGTCAAATGAGACATAAAATCATATTTCCGACTCATAATCTATCTAAATATAAAAAAATATTGGGAGTTCTTATCTATTCTGAAGAGTTACAAAGAACTTTGTATAGACATGTTTTTGCTCATGTATTGTGGATAAAGATAACGCAGGTCCGCGCGCGCTGTCAACTTTGACGGACGCTCATTGCGTTATTAAAAGGATCACAAGTTATCAAAATGCTAGGGAAAATGTGCTAAATATGATGATAGAGAAATTTCGGCGATTCTATGTTGCAAAACGCTAGTACGAGCAAAAAACGCGCGCGCATGCGCGTGAGCATTATTTTTTGTCAAATGCTCCATATGGCCTGAAACGTATGCAAACAAAATTGGGGATGATTTAGAGCATTTTAAATTTTTGCGCGCGCGTAAACGCGCGGACGAACGCGCACGCGCGCATTTGCGCACGTTAATTGACCTGAAAATGACCGGACGGATATTGATCTTAATCGTAATAATTATGAATGAGAAATACTTTTCCGTTATGGAGATATGATCATAAGTTGATTTTCACAAAATGGCACCTGGATGACGTCACGATGAGTTTGAGTTTTTGAAAAGTCACGCAGTTCTAAGTTAGGCTAAGATCTATCATCATGGCAAGTTTCATGATAATGGCTTTAGCCATTCTTGAGATATCCTGCGAACAAATTGAGGAAGAATAATAATAATTTCTTCTATACAGACACAAAATAAATACTAGACTTTAATTCGTCACTCAGACGAATTAGGTGATACGTATGATAATGGTTTACATAACGAATAATGCATTACACGATATATTATTTTGTGAAATGCTCCCATTTATATGCTTCTCCCATTATGATCTATTCATATGTCAAGATTAAATTGTGTCTCCTTGATCATCATGGATCTAGGGAAGATAGATTGAAACAATATATGACCTTTGACCCTGTGCAGTAACCAGTTACACATTTGACTCTAATTTACATCATGAGGAACACCTTTTGACGATTTTATCTTATTCAAAGAAATGAAAATGTAATTGATAAATGATTATCATCATGATAATGATGATCATGATCATCATGATCATGTTCGTGAGCGCGATCCTGACATCTTATTGAAAAATTGAGTGTTGAATTAGATAGCATAAAGTCTCAGCTACAACATACTCAAAAATCAACAAAATCCAAGCAGAAATAACGGCGATATTGCTCGCAAAAGACAGGAATGTAGACTCCAGATTTGAGAAAAAGTCATCTCCCATTGGGATTACACGCAAAAAGTAATGGAT
Organism: Strongylocentrotus purpuratus; assembly: GCF_000002235.5. Classification (NCBI taxonomy): domain Eukaryota; kingdom Metazoa; phylum Echinodermata; class Echinoidea; order Camarodonta; family Strongylocentrotidae; genus Strongylocentrotus; species Strongylocentrotus purpuratus. Next base: position 3,564 of record NW_022145497.1, read on the forward strand.
TAAGTGAAAATAGGGTAATAATAAAGTAAAAAGGGTTATTTATGACATTATTTGCGAATCTACGTGTTTAAATAATCAAAGGAGATGGTACAGTGAAGGTCAAAAGGAAAAAAAAGTGGGAAAAAAAGGTGTTGGAGACACCCGGACTCGAACCAGGGATCTCGAGGTTGGAAGTCAAGTGCGTTACCGATATACCAAAACATCTCCCATAGCGATTACACGTAAACGGGAAATGGAATTCAGAAATCCTACTTTGCAAGTGAATGATGAGCATGATCCCGGCACCTAATCGAAAAATAAAGGGTACACTTTTGATAGCTCATTGTCTCAGCTACAACATATCCGAAGCTCAGCGAAAACAAAGCTAAAACAACGGAGATTTTGCTCGCGAAAGATAGGAGTGTAGAATCCAGTTTTGAGAAAAAGTCATGTCCCATAGAGAATACACGCAAAATGCGAAAAATTGACATGCCTCCTTTAATCGCAAAAAAAAACATGATACTTTTGTCAAAAATAAAAATTGTGAATACTACATTTGTAGAAAATTGTCTCAGCTAGAACATATCAAAATTAAAAAGAAAATTGATTCATATTTACAGAGATACAATCAATTTTCCAAAAATATGCTGACGTCATAATATGCAAATTGAAATTTTGAGTTTGGAGGCCATTATGATGACGTCATGAGTTAATTGAGGATAAAATGAGACATGAAATCATATCTCCGACTCATAATCTATATAAATATGAAAAAATATTAGGAGTTTCTATTTATTCTAAAGAGTTACAATGAATTTTATATAGGCATGTCTTTGCCAATGTATTGTGGATAAAGATAAGGCAAATCCGCGCGTGCTGTCAACTTTGACGGACGCTCATTGCGTTAATAAAAGGTGAACAAATTATCAAAATGCTTGGAAAAATGTACCAAATATGATGAAAGAAAAAAATCGGCGATTCTATGTTGTACAATGCCAGTACGCGCGAAAACGCGCGCGCATGCGCGTGTGCGTAATTTTTTTATCAAATGCTCCATATGGCCTGAAACGTATGCAAAAAAAATTTGGGATGATTTAGAGCATTTTAAACTTTTGCGCGCGCGTAAACGCGCGGACGAGCGCGCACGCGCGCATTTACGTACGTTTATGGACCTAAAATTTACCGGACGGATATTGATCTTAATCATGATAAATATGAATGAAAAATTACTATTCGTTATGAAGATATGATCATTAGTTGATTTTCACAAAATGGCGCCTGGATGACGTCACGATGACTTTGAGTCTTTGAAAATTCACGCAGTTCTAAGTTAGACCAAGATCTATCATCATTTAAAGATTCATAACAATGGCTTCATTCAGTCTTAAGATATCCTGCGAACAAATTCGAGGAAGAATAATAATAAATAATAAATAAATAAATAATAATAAAACTCTTGACGAAATCAAAAGGTGATACGTAGACTTCGTTACGTATCACCTAAAAAAGAAAATCTTGACGAAATCAATAGGTGATACGTAGACTTCGTTACGTATCACCTAATGATACGTATCACTCAATGATTCCTTCAAAATTTGCAATTTCAACTTTCGATTGAAAATTCCGACATGATCCCAACATCTGATTAAAAAACAAAGTACACCGTTTTTATAGCCCATGGTCTCAGCTATAACATACCCCAATTTGGGAGAAAACAGAGCACACATAAGATAGATAGTGCTCATAGATGAATGCCATGTAGATTCATGATGTGAACGAAATTCACCTTCCATAGACATAACACGCAAATGACGAAAATTTTGACATGTGGCCTTTAATTGAATTTTGTACTATGATGACCTCATTAAAATGAAACTTAGTGAAAATTGACCTTGTAGAGAATTGCCTTATCTACAACATATCGACATTTCAAAGAGAATCGATGAATATTGAGAGAAATACACTACATTTTCCACAAATACAATGACGTCATAATATGCAATTTTGTATTTTTGACTTCCAAGGCCATTATGATGCCGTTAACATGTACTTAATGGCCAAATGAGATATGAAATCATACCTCCGACTCATACTCTATCTAAATATGAAAAAAAAAATTGGCAATCCCTATTCATCCCAATGGACTTTTTATAGGCATGTTTTTGCCCATATATGCTATGTATTGCAAAAATCGTGCGTACGGACGGTTATTTTGAACGGACGCTCATTCCGTTATTAATAGTGATCAAGAGATAAAAAGGGTATCAAATTGTTCGGAAAAATATGAGGAATATTCGGTCAAAAGCTTTTGCTGGGGGATTATTTTTCGTTCGGCCGTGACGAACGAAAACGTGCAAAAATGCGTGTTTTGCGTGATTTTTTATGAAATGCTTATAATGGCCTGAAACGTATGCAAAAAAAATTTAAGACGATTTTGAACAATCTAAAATTTTACGCGCGCATTAACGCGCGCGCCTACGCGTACGCGCAATTTTGCGCGCATTTATTGACCTCAAATTGACCCGACGGATATTGATCTTAATCTTGATAAATATGAATGTAAAATTACTTTCCGTTATGAAGATATGATCATAAGTTGATTTTTACAAAATGGCGCCTGGATGACGTCACGATGACTTTGAGTCTTTGAAAAGTCACGCAGTTCTAAGTTAGACTAAGATCTATCATCATTGAAAGATTCATAACAATGGCTTTATTGAGTCTTGAGATATCCTGCGAACAAATTCGAGGAAGAATAATAATAAAATAAAAAAAGAAAATCTTGACGAAATCAATAGGTGATACGTAGACTTCGTTACGTATCACCTAATAAATAACAATCTTGACGAAATCAAAAGGTGATACGTTGACTTCGTTACGTATCACCTAATGATCCCTTCAAAATTTGCAATTTCAACTTTCGATCGAAAATTTTAACATGATCCCAACATCTGATTAAAAAACAAAGTCACCCTTTTTTATAGCCCATGGTCTCAGCTATAACATACCCCAACTTGGGAGAAAACAGAGCACACATAAGATAGATAGTGCTCATAGATGAATGCCATGTAGATTCATGATGTGAACGAAATTCACCTTCCATAGACATAACACGCAAATGACGAAAATTCTGACATGTGGCCTTTAACTGACTTTTGTACTATGATGACCTCATTAAAATGAAACTTAGTGAAAAGCGATCTTGTAGAGAATTGCCTTATCTACAACATATCGACATTTCAAAGAGAATCGATGAATATTGAGAGAAATACACTACATTTTCCATAAATACAATGACGTCATAATATGCAATTTTGTATTTTTGACTTCCAAGGCCATTATGATGACGTTAAGATGTACTTAATGGCCAAATGAGATATGAAATCATACCTCCGACTCATACTCTATCTAAATATGAAAAAAAAATTGGCAATCCCTATTCATCCCAATGGACTTTTCATAGGCATGTTTTTGCCCATATATGCAATGTATTACAAAAATCGCGCGTACGGACGGTTATCTTGAACGGACGCTCATTCCGTTTTTAATAGTGATAAAGAGCTAAACATGGTATCAAATTTTCCGGAAAAATATGAGGAATATTCGGTCAAAAGCTTTTGCGGAGAAATTATTTTTCGTTCGGCCGTGACGAACGAAAACGTGCAAAAATGCGTGTTTTGCGTGATTTTTTATGAAATGCTTATAATGGCCTGAAACGTATGCAAAAAAAATTTAAGACGATTTTGAGCAATTTAAAATTTTACGCGCGCATTAACGCGCGCGCCTACGCGTACGCGCATTTTTGCGCGCATTTATTGACCTCAAATTGACCCGACGGATATTGATCTTAATCTTGATAAATATGAATGTAAAATTATTTTCCGTTATGAAGATATGATCATAAGTTGATTTTTACAAAATGGCGCCTGGATGACGTCACGATGACTTTGAGTCTTTGAAAAGTCACGCAGTTCTAAGTTAGACTAAGATCTATCATCATTGAAAGATTCATAACAATGGCTTTATTCAGTCTTGAGATATCCTGCGAACAAATTCGAGGAAGAATAATAATAAATAATAACTAGACTTTAATTCGTCACTTAGACGAATTAGGTGATACGTATGATAATGGTCTACATAACGAATAATGCATTACACGTTATATTATTTTGTAAAATGCTTCTCCCATTCATATGCTTCTCCCATTATGATCTATTCATATGTCAAGATTAAATTGTGTCTCCTTGATCATCATGGATCTAGGGAAGATAGATTGAAACATTATATGACCTTTGACCCTGTGCAGTAACCAGTTACCCATTTGACTCTAATTTACATCATGAAGAACACCTTTTGACGATTTTTATCTTATTCAAAGAAATGAAAATGTAATTGATAAATGATTATCATCATTATGATAATGATGATCATGATGATCATTATCATGATTATGAGCGCGATCATGACATCTTATTGAAAAAATGAGGGTTGATTTAGATAGCATATAGTCTCAGCTACAACATACTCAAAAATCAACAAAATCCAAGCCGAAATAACGGCGATATTGCTCGCAAAAGACAGGAATGTAGACTCCAGATTTGAGAAAAAGTCATCTCCTATAGGGATTACACGCAAAAAGTAATGGATTAAGTGAAAATAGGGTAATAATAAAGTAAAAAGGGTTATTTATGACATTATTTGCGAATCTACGTGTTTAAATAATCAAAGGAGATGGTACAGTAAAGGTCAAAAGGAAAAAAAAAGTGGAAAAAAAAAGTGTTGGAGACACCCGGACTCGAACCAGGGATCTCGAGGTTGGAAGTCAAGTGCGTTACCGATATACCAAAACATCTCCCATAGCGATTACACGTAAACGGGAAATGGAATTCTGAAATCCTACTTTGCAAGTGAAATATGAGCATGATCCCGGCATATGATCGAAAAATAAAAGGCACACTTTTGATAGCTCATTGTCTCAGCTACAACATATCCAAAGCTCAGCGAAAACGAAGCTAAAACAACGGAGATTTTGCTCGCGAAAGACAGGAGTGTAGAATCCAGTTTTGAGAAAAAGTCATGTCCCATAGAGAATACACGCAAAATGTGAAAAATTGACATGCCTCCTTTAATCGCAAAAATACACCATGATACTTTTGTCAAAAATAAAAATTGTGGATACTGCATTTGTAGAAAATTATCTCAGCTAGAACATATCAAAATTTGAAAGAAAAATGATCCATATTTACAGAGATACAATCAATTTTTCAAAAATATGCTGACGCCATAATAGGCAAATTAAAATTTTGAGTTTGGAGGCCATTATGATGACGTCATGAGTTAATTGAGGATCAAATGAGACATGAAATCATATTTCCAACTCATAATCTATCCAAATATGAAAAAATTTTAGGAGTTTCTATCTATTCTAAAGAGTTACAATGAATTTTATACAGACATGTTTTTGCCCATGTATTGTGGATAAAGATAACGCAAATCCGCGCGTGCTGTCAACTTTGACGGACGCTCATTGCGTTAATAAAAGGTGAACAAATTATCAAAATGCTTGGAAAAATGTACCAAATATGATGACAAAAAAAAATCGGCGATTCTATGTTGCAAAATGCCAGTACGCGCAAAAACGAGCGCGCATGCGCGTGTGCGTAATTTTTTTGTCAAATGTTCCATGTGGCCTGAAACGTATGCAAAAAAAATTTGGGATGATTTAGAGCATTTTAAATTTTTGCGCGCGCGTAAATACGCGGATGAACGCGCACGCGCGTATTTGCGCACGTTTACTGATCTGAAATTGACCGGACGGATATTGATCTTAATCATGGTAAATATGAATGAAAAATTACTTTCCGTTGTGAAGATATGATCATAAGTTGATTTTCACAAAATGGCGCCTGGATGACGTCACGATGACGTTGAGTCTATGAAAAGTCACGCAGTTCTAAGTTAGACTAATATCTATCATCATGGCAAGTTTCATGATAATGGCTTTTGCCATTCTTGAGATATCCTGCGAACAAAATTGAGGAAGAATAATAATAATTTCTTCTATACAGACACAAAATAAATACTAGACTTTAATTCGTCACTTAGACGAATTAGGTGATACGTATGATAATGGTCTACATAACGAATAATGCATTACACGATATATTATTTTGTAAAATGCTTCTCCCATTCATATGCTTCTCCCATTATGATCTATTCATATGTCAAGATTAAATTGTGTCTCCTTGATCATCATGGATCTAGGGAAGATAGATTGAAACAATATATGACCTTTGACCCTGTGCAGTAACCAGTTACACATTTGACTCTAATTTACATCATGAAGAACACCTTTTGACGATTTTTATCTTATTCAAAGAAATGAAAATGTAATTGATAAATGATTATCATCATTAAGATAATGATGATCATGATCATCATGATCATGATCATGAGCGCGATCATGACATCTTATTGAAAAAATGAGGGTTGATTTAGATAGCATATAGTCTCAGCTACAACATACTCAAAAATCAACAAAATCCAAGCCGAAATAACGGCGATATTGCTCGCAAAAGACAGGAATGTAGACTCCAGATTTTAGAAAAAGTCATCTCCCATAGGGATTACACGCAAAAAGTAATGGATTAAGTGAAAATAGGGTAATAATAAAGTAAAAAGGGTTATTTATGACATTATTTGCGAATCTACGTGTTTAAATATTCAAAGGAGATGGTACAGTGAAGGTCAAAAGGAAAAAAAAGTGGAAAAAAAAAGTGTTGGAGACACCTGGACTCAAACCAGGGATCTCGAGGTTGGAAGTCAAGTGCGTTACCGATATACCAAAACATCTCCCATAGCGATTACACGTAAACGGGAAATGGAATTCAGAAATCCTACTTTGCAAGTGAAATATGAGCATGATCCCGGCATCTAATCGAAAAATAATAGCACACTTTTGATAGCTCATTGTCTTAGCTACAACATATCCAAAGCTCAGCGAAAACGAAGCTAAAACAACGGAGATTTTGCTCGCGAAAGACAGGAGCGTAGAATCCAGTTTTGAGAAAAAGTCATGTCCCATAGAGAATACACGCAAAATGCGAAAAATTGACATGCCTCCTTTAATCGCAAAAACACACCATGATACTTTTGTCAAAAATAAAAATTGTGAATACTACATTTGTAGAAAATTGTCTCAGCTAGAACATATCAAAATTAAAAAGAAAATTGATCCATATTTTTCAGAGATACAATCAATTTTCCAAAAATATGCTGACGTCATAATATGCAAATTAAAATTTTGAGTTTGGAGGCCATTATGATGACGTCATGAGTTAATTGAGGATAAAATGAGTCATGAAATCATATCTCCGACTCATAATCTATCCAAATATGAAAAAATATTAGGAGTTTCCATCTATTCTAAAGAGTTACAATGAATTTTATATAGGCATGTTTTTGCCCATGTATTGTGGATAAAGATAACGCAAATCCGCGCGTGCTGTAAACTTTGACGGACGCTCATTGCGTTAATAAAAGGTGAACAAATTATCAAAATGCTTGGAAAAATGTACCGAATATGATGACAGAAAAAAATCGGCGATTCTATGTTGCAAAATGCCAGTACGCGCGAAAACGCGCGCGCATGCGCGTGTGCGTAATTTTTTTATCAAATGCTCCATATGGCCTGAAACGTATGCAAAAAAAATTTGGAATGATTTGGAGCATTTTAAATTTTTGCGCGCGCGTAAACGCGCGGACGAACGCGCACGCGCGCGTTTGCGCACTTTTATTGACCTCAACTTGACCGGACGGATATTTATCTTAATCGTGATAATTATGAATGAGAAATACTTTTCCGTTATGAAGATATGATCATTAGTTGATTTTCACAAAATGGCGCCTGGATGACGTCACGATAATTTTGACTCTCTAAAAAGTCACGCAGTTCTAAGTTAGACTAAGATCTATCATCATGGTAAGTTTCATGATAATGGCTTTATTCAGTCTTGAGATATCCTGCGAACAAATTCGAGGAAGAATAATAATAAATAAATAATAATAAAAATCTTGACGAAATCAAAAGGTGATACGTCTACGTACGTATCACCTAATAATAATAAATAAACTAGACTTTAATTCGTCACTTTGACGAATTAGGTGATACGTGCTATTTTTGTATCATGAAAGTGTGCCGATGATGATCTAAAGATAGTATTCATCAATACGATAATGACGATATTGATGCTGATGATTTTTTGGTTTTAAATGACGATGAACATGATTAAAAGTGGTATAGCGCCCCCTTTAGGTATTCGATAGAGAATTGTTATATGGTTAACCTATTAATTTACTAAACAAGCTCAAATTTTCGCCTGATTGCAGAGCCTACCAATCATTAAACTGATATTTCTACGCACAACATACACAACATGATGAACAAGTCTAGACTACTAAGCTACAACATACTCAAAGATCAACAAAATCCAAAGGGAAATAACGGCGATATCGCTCAAAAAGACAGAAATGTAGAATCCAGATTGGAGAAAAAGTCATCCCCCATAGGGATTACACCCCAAAAGTAATAGATTAAGTGTAAATAGGGTAATAATAAAGTAAATAGGGTTGTTTATTACATTATTTGCGATTCTACGTGTTTAAATAATCAAAGGAGATATATTATTTTGTAAAATGCTTCTCCCACTTATATGCTTCTCCATTATCTATTCATATGTCAAGATTAAATTGTGTCTCCTTGATCATCATGGATCTAGGGAAGATAGATTGAAACAATATATGACCTCTGACCGTGTGCAGTAACCAGTTACACATTTGACTCTAACATCATGAAGAACACCTTTTGACGATTTTATCTTATTCAAAGAAATGAAAATGTAATTGATAAATGATTATCATCATTATGATAATGATGATCATGATGATAATGATCATGATCATGATGATCATGATCATGAGCGCGATCATGACATCTTATTGAAAAAATGAGGGTTGATTTAGATAGCATATAGTCTCAGCTACAACTTACTCAAAAATCAACCAAATCCAAGCCGAAATAACGGCGATATTGCTCGCAAAAGACAGGAATGTAGAATCCAGATTTGAAAAAAAAGTCATCTCCCATAGGGATTACACGCAAAAAGTAATGGATTAAGTGAAAATAGGGTAATAATAAAGTAAAAAGGGTTATTTATGACATTATTTGCGAATCTACGTGTTTAAAAATAATCAAAGGAGATGGTACAGTGAAGGTCAAAAGGAAAAAAAAGTGAAGAAAAAAAATTGTTGGAGACACCCGGACTCGAACCAGGGATCTCGAGGTTGGAAGTCAAGTGCGTTACCGATATACCAAAACATCTCCCATAGCGATTACACGTAAACGGGAAATTGAATTCTGAAATCCTACATTGCAAGTGAAATATGAGCATAATCCCGGCATCTAATCGAAAAATAAATGCTACACTTGTGATAGCTCATTGTCTCAGCTACAACATATCCGAAGCTCAGCGAAAACGAAGCTAAAACATTGGAGATTTTGCTCGCGAAAGACAGGAGTGTAGAATCCAGTTTTGAGAAAAAGTCATGTCCCATAGAGAATACACGCAAAATGTAAAAAATTGACATGCCTCCATTAATCGCAAAAATACACCATGATACTTTTGTCAAAAATAAAAATTGTGAATATTGCATTTGTAGAAAATTGTCTCAGCTACAACATATCAGAATTTTGAAGAAAAACAATTGATATTTACAGAGATACAATGAATATTCCAAAAATATGCTGACGTCATAATATGCAAATTGAAATTTTGAGTTTGGAGGCCATTATGATGACGTCATGAGTTAATTAAGGATCAAATGAGACATGAAATCATATCTCCGACTCATAATCTATCCAAATATGAAAAAATATTAGGAGTTTCTATCTATTCTAAAGAGTTACGATTAATTGTATATAGGCATGTTTTTGCCCATGTATTGTGGATAAAGATAATGCAAATCCGCGCGTGCTGTCAACTTTGACGGACGCTCATTGCGTTAATAAAAGGTGAACAAATAATCAAAATGCTTGGAAAAATGTACCAAATATGATGACAGAAAAAAATCGGCGATTCTGTCATGCAAAATGCCAGTACGCGCGAAAACGCGCGCGCATGCGCGTGTGCGTAATTTTTTTATCAAATGCTCCATATGGCCTGAAACGTATGTAAAAAAAATTTGGGATGACTTGGAGCATTTAGAAAAAATTCGCGCGCGTAAACGCGCGGACAAAAGCGTACGCGCATTTTTGCGCACATTTTTTGACCTGAAATTGACCGGACGGATATTGATCTTAATCGTGATAATTATGAATGAGAAATACTTTTCTGTTATGAAGATATAATCATAAGTTGATTTTCACAAAATGGCGCCTGGATGACGTCACGATGACTTTCAGTCTTTGAAAAGTCACACAGTTCTAAGTTAGACTAAGATCTATCACCATTGAAAGATTCATGACAATGGCTTTATTCAATATTGAGATATCCTGCGAACAAATTCGAGGAAGAATAATAATAATAATAACTAGACTTTAATTCGTCACTTTGACGAATTAGGTGATACGTATGATGATGGTCTACATAACGAATAATGCATTACACGATATATTATTTTGTAAAATGCTTCTCCAATTCATATGCTTCTCCCATTATGATCTAGTCATATGTCAAGATTAAATTGTGTCTCCTTGATCATCATGGATCTAGGGAAGAGAGACTGAAACATAATATGACCTTTGACCCCGTGCAGTAACCAGTTACACATTTGACTCTAATTTACATCATGAAGAACACCTTTTGACGATTTTTATCTCATTCAAAGAAATGAAAATGTAACTGATAAATGATTATCATCATTATGATAATGATGATCATGATGATCATGATCATGATCATGAGCGCGATCATGACATCTTATTGAAAAAATGAGGGTTGATTTAGATAGCATATAGTCTCAGCTACAACATACTCAAAAATCAACAAAATCCAAGCCGAAATAACGGCGATATTGCTCGCAAAAGACAGGAATGTAGACTCCAGATTTTAGAAAAAGTCATCTCCCATAGGGATTACACGCAAAAAGTAATGGATTAAGTAAAAATATGGTAATAATAAAGTAAAAAGCGTTATTTATGACATTATTTGCGAATCTACGTGTTTAAATAAACAAAGGAGATGGTACAGTGAAGGTCAAAAGGAAAAAAAAGTGAGAAAAAAAAGTGTTGGAGACACCCGGACTCGAACCAGGGATCTCGAGGTTGGAAGTCAAGTGCGTTACCGATATACCAAAACATCTCCCATAGCGATTACACGTAAACGGGAAATGGAATTCAGAAATTCTACTTTGCAAGTGAAATATGAGCATAATTCTGGCATCTAATCGAAAAATAAAGTACACACTTTTGATTGCTCATTGTCTCAGCTACAACATATCCAAAGCTCAGCGAAAACAAAGATAAAACAACGGAGATTTTGCTCGCGAAAGAGGGAAATGTAGAATCCAGTTTTGAGAAAAAGTCATGTCCCATAGAGAATACACGCAAAATGCGAAAAATAGACATGCCTCATTTAATCGCAAAAATACACCATGATACTTTTGTCAAAAATAAAAATTGTGAATACTACATTTGTAGAAAATTGTCTCAGCTAGAACATATCAAAATTAAAAAGAAAATTGATCAATATTTCTAGAGATACAATCAATTTTCCAAAAATATGCTGACGTCATAATATGCAAATTAAAATTTTGAGTTTGGAGGCCATTATGATGACGTCATGAGTTAATTGAGGATAAAATGAGACATGAAATCATATCTCCGACTCATAATCTATATAAATATGAAAAAATATTAGGAGTTTCTATCTATTCTAAAGAGTTACAATGAATTTTATATAGGCATGTTTTTGCCCATGTATTGTGGATAAAGATAACGCAGATCTGCGCGTGCTGTCAACTTTGACGGACGCTCATTGCGTTATTAAAAGATGAACAAGTTATCAAAATGCTTGGAAAAATGTGCCAAATATGATGATAGAAAAAATTCGGCGATTCTATGTTGCAAAATGGTAGAACGCGCAAAAAACGCGCGCGCATGCGCGTGAGCGTGATTTTTTTTTTAAAATGCTCCATATGGCCTGAAACGTATGCAAAAAAAAATTGGGATGATTTAGAGCATTTTAAATTTTTGCGCGCGCGTAAACGCGCGGACGAACGCGCACACACGCATTTGCACACGTTTATTGACCTGAAATTGACCGGACGGATATTGATCTAAATCATGATAAATATGAATGAATAATTCCTTTTCGTTATGAAGATATGATCATAAGTTGATTTTTACAAAATGGCGCCTAGATGACGTCACGATGGTGCTGAGTCCATGAAAAGTCACGCAGTTCTAAGTTAGACTAAGATCTATCATCATGGCAAGTTTCATGATTATGGCTTTTGCCATTCTTGAGATATCCTGCGAACAAAATTGAGGAAGAATAATAATAATTTCTTCTATACAGACACAAAATAAATACTAGACTTTAATTCGTCACTTAGACGAATTAGGTGATACGTATGATAATGGTTTACATAACGAATAAGGCATTACACGATATATTATTTTGTAAAATGCTTCTCCCATTTATATGCTTCTCCCATTATGATCTATTCATATGTCAAGATTAAATTGTGTCTCCTTGATCATCATGGATCTAGGGAAGATAGATTGAAACAATATATGACCTTTGACCCTGTGCAGTAACCAGTTACACATTTGACTCTAATTTACATCATGAAGAACACCTTTTGACGATTTTATCTTATTCAAAGAAATGAAAATGTAATTGATAAATGATAATGAAGATGATCATGATCATGAGCGTGATCCTGATATCTTATTGAAAAAATGAGGGGTGATTTAGATAGCATATAGTCTCAGCTACATTATCCTCAAATATCAACAAAATCCAAGCAGGAATAACGGCGATATTGCTCGCAAAAGACAGAAATGTAGAATCCAGATTTGAGGAAAAGTCATCTCCCATAGGGATTAGACACAAAGAGTAATCGTTTAAGTGAAAATAGGGTAATAATAAAGCAAATAGTTTATTCGCAGATGTACGTGTTTTAATAATCAAAGGAGATGGTACAGTGAAAGGTCAAAAAGAAAAAAAAAAGTAAAGGAAAAAAAGTGGTTGGAGACGCCCAGACTCGAACCAGGGACCTCGAGGATAGAATTCAAGTGCGTTAACGATATACCAAAACAATTCACATAGCGATTACACGTAAACGGAAAATGGGATTCTCAAATCCCACTTTGCAAGTGCAATATAAGCATGATCCCGGCATCTGATCAAAAAATGAAAGACACATTTGAGATAGCTTATTGTCTCCGCTACAACATACTCGAAGCTCAGCGTAAACAAAAATAAAACAACAGAGATATTGCTCGCGAAAGAGAGAAATGTAGAATCCAGTTTTGAGAAATAGTCATGTCCCATAGACAATACACGCAAAATGTGAAAAACTGACATGCCTCCTTTAATTGCAAAAATACGCCATGATACCTTTGTCAAACTGGAAAGGTGTGGTCACTGCATTTGTAGAAAATTATCTCAGCTAGAAAATATCGAAATTAAAGAGAAAAACAATCTATATTTACAGAAATACAATCAATTTTCCAAAAATATGCAAACGTCATAATATGCAAATTTAAATTTTGAGTTTGGAGGCCTTTATGATGACATTATGACTTAATTGAGGGTCAAATGAGACATGAAATCATATCTCCATTTCATAATCTATCCAAATATGAAAAAATATTAGGAGTTTCTATCTATTCTAAAGAGTTAAAATGAAATTTATATAGGCATGTTTTTGCCCATGTATTGTGGATAAAGATAACGCAAATCCGCGCGTGCTGTCAACTTTGACGAACGCTCATTGCGTTAATAAAAGGTGAACAAATTATCAATATGCTTGGAAAAATGTGCCACATATGATGACAGAGAAAATTCGGCGATTCTACGTTGCAAAATGCCAGTACGCGCGGAAACGCGCACGCATGCGCGTGTGCGCGATTTTTTTACGAAATGCTTTAAATGGCCTGAAACGTATGCAAAAAAAATTTGGGATGATTCGGAGCATTTTAAATTTTTGCGCGCGCGTAAACGCGCGGACGAACGCGCACGCGCGCATTTGCGCACATTTATTGACCTCAACTTGACCGGACGGATATTGATCTTAATCATGATAATTATGAATAGGAAATAACTTTCCGTTACGTAGATATGATCATAAGTTGATTTTCACAAAATGGCGCATGGATGACGTCACGATCAATTTGACTCTCTAAAAAGTCACGCAGTTCTAAGTTAGACTAAGATCTATCATCATGGCAAGTTTCATGATAATGGCTTTATTCAGTCTTGAGATATCCTGCGAACAAATTCGAGGAAGAATAATAATAAATAAATAAATAAATAATAATAAAAATCTTGACGAAATCAAAAGGTGATACGTCTACGTACGTATCACCTAAAAATCTTGACGAAATCAATAGGTGATACGTAGACTTCGTTACGTATCACCTAAAAAAGAAAATCTTGACGAAATCAAAAGGTGATACGTTGACTTCGTTACGTATCACCTAATGATTCCTTCAAAATTTGCAATTTCAACTTTCGATCGAAAATTTTAACATGATCCCAACATCTGATTAAAAAACAAAGTACACCGTTTTGATAGCCCATGGTCTCAGCTATAACATACCCCAATTTGGGAGAAAACAGAGCACACATAAGATAGATAGTGCTCATAGATGAATGCCATGTAGATTCATGATGTGAACGAAATTCACCTTCCATAGACATAACACGCAAATGACGAAAATTCTGACATGTGGCCTTCAATTGAATTTTGTACTATGATGACCTCATTAAAATGAAACTTAGTGAAAAGTGATCTTGTAGAGAATTGCCTTATCTACAACATATCGACATTTCAAAGAGAATCGATGAATATTGAGAGAAATACACTACATTTTCCATAAATACAATGACGTCATAATATGCAATTTTGTATTTTTGACTTCCAAGGCCATTATGATGACGTAAAGATGTACTTAATGGCCAAATGAGATATGAAATCATACCTCCGACTCATACTCTATCTAAATATGAAAAAAAAATTGGCAATCCCTATTCATCCCAATGGACTTTTCATAGGCATGTTTTTGCCCATATATGCAATGTATTACAAAAATCGCGCGTACGGACGGTTATCTTGAACGGACGCTCATTCCGTTTTTAATAGTGATAAAGAGCTAAACATGGTATCAAATTTTCCGGAAAAATATGAGGAATATTCGGTCAAAAGCTTTTGCAGAGAAATTATTTTTCGTTCGGCCGTGACGAACGAAAACGTGCAAAAATGCGTGTTTTGCGTGATTTTTTATGAAATGCTTATAATGGCCTGAAACGTATGCAAAAAAAATTTAAGACGATTTTGAGCAATTTAAAATTTTACGCGCGCGTTGACGCGCGCGCCTACGCGTACGCGCATTTTTGCGCGCATTTATTGACCTCATATTGATCCGACGGATATTGATCTTAATCTTGATAAATATGAATGTAAAATTACTTTCCGTTATGAAGATATGATCATAAGTTGATTTTTACAAAATGGCGCCTGGATGACGTCACGATGACTTTGAGTCTTTGAAAAGTCACGCAGTTCTAAGTTAGACTAAGATCTATCATCAGTGAAAGATTCATAACAATGGCTTTATTGAGTCTTGAGATATCCTGCGAACAAATTCGAGGAAGAATAATAATAAAAAACTAGACTTTAATTCGTCACTTAGACGAATTAGGTGATACGTATGATAATTAATGGTCTACATAACGAATAATGCATTACACGATATATTATTTTGTAAAATGCTTCTCCAATTCATATGCTTCTCCCATTATGATCTAGTCATATGTCAAGATTAAATTGTGTCTCCTTGATCATCATGGATCTAGGGAAGATAGACTGAAACAATATATGACCTTTGACCCTGTGCAGTAACCAGTTACACATTTGACTCTAATTTACATCATGAAGAACACCTTTTGACGATTTTTATCTTATTCAAAGAAATGAAAATGTAACTGATAAATGATTATCACCATTATGATAATGATGATCATGATGATCATCATCATGAGCGCGATCATGACATCTTATTTAAAAAATGAGGGTTGATTTAGATAGCATATAGTCTCAGCTACAACATACTCAAAAATCAACAAAATCCAAGCCGAAATAACGGCGATATTGCTCGCAAAAGACAGGAATGTAGACTCCAGATTTTAGAAAAAGTCATCTCCCATAGGGATTACACGCAAAAAGTAATGGATTAAGTAAAAATAGGGTAATAATAAAGTAAAAAGCGTTATTTATGACATTATTTGCGAATCTACGTGTTTAAATAATCAAAGGAGATGGTACAGTGAAGGTCAAAAGGAAAAAAAAGTGAGAAAAAAAAGTGTGGGAGACACCCGGACTCGAACCAGGGATCTCGAGGTTGGAAGTCAAGTGCGTTACCGATATACCAAAACATCTCCCATAGCGATTACACGTAAACGGGAAATGGAATTCAGAAATCCTACTTTGCAAGTGAAATATGAGCATAATTCTGGCATCTAATCGAAAAATAAAGGCCACACTTTTGATAGCTCATTGTCTCAGCTACAACATATCCAAAGCTCAGCGAAAACAAAGCTAAAACAACGGAGATTTTGCTCGCGAAAGACAGGAGTGTAGAATCCAGTTTTGAGAAAAAGTCATGTCCCTTAGAGAATACACGCAAAATGCGAAAAATTGACATGCCTCATTTAATCGCAAAAATACACCATGATACTTTTGTCAAAAATAAAAATTGTGAATACTACATTTGTAGAAAATTGTCTCAGCTAGAACATATCAAAATTAAAAAGAAAATTGATCCATATTTACAGAGATACAATCAATTTTCCAAAAATATGTTGACGTCATAATATGCAAATTAAAATTTTGAGTTTGGAGGCCATTATGATGACGTCATGAGTTAATTGAGGATAAAATGAGACATGAAATCATATCTCCGACTCATAATCTATATAAATATGAAAAAATATTAGGAGTTTCTATCTATTCTAAAGAGTTACAATGAATTTTATATAGGCATGTTTTTGCCCATGTATTGTGGATAAAGATAACGCAAATCCGCGCGTGCTGTCAATTTTGACGGACGCTCATTGCGTTAATAAAAGGTGAACAAATTATCAAATTGCTTGGAAAAATGTACCAAATATGATGACAGAAAAAAATCGGCGATTCTATGTTGCAAAATGCCAGTACGCGCGAAAACGCGCGCGCATGCGCGTGTGCGTAATTTTTTTATCAAATGCTCCATATGGCCTGAAACGTATGCAAAAAAAATTTGGGATGATTTGGAGCATTTTAATTTTTTGCGCGCGCGTAAACGCGCGGACGAACGCGCACGCGCGCATTTGCGCACTTTTATTGGCCTCAACTTGACCGGACGGATATTTATCTTAATCGTGATAATTATGAATGAGAAATACTTTTCCGTTATGAAGATATGATCATTAGTTGATTTTCACAAAATGGCGTCTGGATGACGTCACGATAATTTTGACTCTCTAAAAAGTCACGCAGTTCTAAGTTAGACTAAGATCTATCATCATGGCAAGTTTCATGATAATGGCTTTATTCAGTCTTGAGATATCCTGCGAACAAATTCGAGGAAGAATAATAATAAATAACTAGACTTTAATTCGTCACTTTGACGAATTAGGTGATACGTATGCTCATGTGTAACATAATAAAGAACGCATTTTCACGATTTCATATTTCGTTTACTACTCCCATTATGGTCTATCCATGAGTCAAGTTTCAAATGTAGGGCAGAGGGAGACAGACCAAGAGAATAAGAGGGACGCAATGCAAGAGAGAGAGAGAGAGGGAGAGGGTGAAAGAGAAGAGAGATAGATAGATGCAGAGACAGACCAAAAAAGGAGAGGGGCAGAACATGAGAGGAGAAGTAAAAGAGCAAGAGAGAGAGATGCAATTGAGAACAATGCCTTCCAGATGACCATGATTGAAAGTGGTATAGCGCCCCCTTCAGGTATCCGATTTAGGATTGTTATATATGATAATTGACATGTCACCTATGATTGAATTTTTGACTATGATAACGTCATGATAATGTTAGATAGTCTACATAAATCTCGTGGAAACTTGTCTCAGCTACAACATACTCAAAAATCAACAAAATCCAAGCAGAAATATCGGCGATATTGCTCAAAACACAGGAATGTAGAATCCAGATTTGAGAAGTCATCTCCCATAGAGATTAAAAGCAAAAAGTAACGGATTAAGTGAAAATAGGGTAATAATAAAGAAAATAGGGTTGTTTATTACATTATTTGCGATTCTACGTGTTTTAATACTCAAAGGAGATGGTACAGTGAAAGGTCAAAAAATAAAATGAAGACAAATATTGTTGGAGACACCCGGATTCGAACCATGGATCTCGAGGATGGAAGTCAAGTGCGTTACCGATATACAAAAACATTTCCCATAGCGATTACACGTAAACGGGAAATGGAATTCTCAAATCCTACTTTGCAAGTGAAATATGAGCATAATCCCGGCATCTGATCGAAAAATGAAAGGCACACGTGTGATAGCTTATTGTCTCAGCTACAACATATTCGAAGCTCAGCAAAACTAAGCTAAGACAACAGAGATTTTGCTCGTGAAAGACAGGAAGGTAGAATCCAGTTTTGAGAAAAAGTCATGTCCCATAGAGAATACACGCAAAATGTGAAAAATTGACATGCCTCCTTTAATCGCAAAAATACGCCATGATGCCTTTGTCAAAATGAAAAATTGTGGACACTATATTTGTAGAGAATTGTTTCAGCTAGAACATATCGAAATTTTAAACAAAATCAATCAATATTTACAGAGATACAATCAATTTTCCAAAAATATGCTGACGTCATACTATGCAAATTGAAATTTTTAGTTTGGAGGCCATTATGATGACATCATGAGTTAATTGATGGTAAAATGAGACATGAAATCATATTTCCATTTCAAAATCTATCCACATATGAAAAAATATTGAGAGTTCCTATCTATTCTGAAGAGTTACAATGAATTTTGTATAGGCATGTTTTTGCCCATGTATTGTGGATAAAGATAACGCAGATCCGCGCGTGCTGCCAACTTTGACAGACGCTCATTGCGTTATTTAAAGGTGAACAAGTTATCAAAATGCTTGGAAAAATGTGCCAAATATGATGATAGAGAAAATTCGGCGATTCTATTTTGCAAAATGCCAGTACGCGCGGAAACGCGCACGTATGTGCGTGTGCGCGATTTTTTTGCGAAATGCTTATAATGGCCTGAAACGTATGCAAAAAAAATTTAAAACGATTTTGAGCATTTTAAATTTTTGCGCGCGCATTAACGCGCGCACGAACGCGTACGCGCGCGTTTGCGCACGTTTATTTACCTAAAATTGACCGGACAGATATTAATCTTAATCATGATAAATATGAATGAAAAATTACTTTCCGTTATGAAGATATGATCATAAGTTGATTTTCACAAAATGGCGCCTGGATGACGTCACGATAATTTTGAGTCTTTGAAAAGTCACACAGTTCTAAGTTAGACTAAGATCTATCATCATTGAAAGATTCATAACAATGGCTTTATTCAGTCTTGAGATATCCTGCGAACAAATTCGAGGAAGAATAATAATAAATAAATAATAAAAATCTTGACGAAATCAAAAGGTGATACGTTGACTTCGTTACGTATCACCTAATAAATAAATAAATAAATAATAAAAATCTTGACGAAATCAAAAGGTGATACGTCTAAATACGTATCACCTAATAAAAAAAAGAAAATCTTGACGAAATCAAAAGGTGATACGTTGACTTCGTTACGTATCACCTAATGATTCCTTCAAAATTTGCAATTTCAACTTTCGATCGAAAATTTTAACATGATCCCAACATCTGATTAAAAAACAAAGTACACCGTTTTGATAGCCCATGGTCTCAGCTATAACATACCCCAATTTGGGAGAAAACAGAGCACACATAAGATAGATAGTGCTCATAGATGAATGCCATGTAGATTCATGATGTGAACGAAATTCACCTTCCATAGACATAACACGCAAATGACGAAAATTCTGACATGTGGCCTTCAATTGAATTTTGTACTATGATGACCTCATTAAAATGAAACTTAGTGAAAAGTGATCTTGTAGAGAATTGCCTTATCTACAACATATCGACATTTCAAAGAGAATCGATGAATATTGAGAGAAATACACTACATTTTCCATAAATACAATGACGTCATAATATGCAATTTTGTATTTTTGACTTCCAAGGCCATTATGATGACGTAAAGATGTACTTAATGGCCAAATGAGATATGAAATCATACCTCCGACTCATACTCTATCTAAATATGAAAAAAAAATTGGCAATCCCTATTCATCCCAATGGACTTTTCATAGGCATGTTTTTGCCCATATATGCAATGTATTACAAAAATCGCGCGTACGGACGGTTATCTTGAACGGACGCTCATTCCGTTTTTAATAGTGATAAAGAGCTAAACATGGTATCAAATTTTCCGGAAAAATATGAGGAATATTCGGTCAAAAGCTTTTGCAGAGAAATTATTTTTCGTTCGGCCGTGACGAACGAAAACGTGCAAAAATGCGTGTTTTGCGTGATTTTTTATGAAATGCTTATAATGGCCTGAAACGTATGCAAAAAAAATTTAAGACGATTTTGAGCAATTTAAAATTTTACGCGCGCGTTGACGCGCGCGCCTACGCGTACGCGCATTTTTGCGCGCATTTATTGACCTCATATTGATCCGACGGATATTGATCTTAATCTTGATAAATATGAATGTAAAATTACTTTCCGTTATGAAGATATGATCATAAGTTGATTTTTACAAAATGGCGCCTGGATGACGTCACGATGACTTTGAGTCTTTGAAAAGTCACGCAGTTCTAAGTTAGACTAAGATCTATCATCAGTGAAAGATTCATAACAATGGCTTTATTGAGTCTTGAGATATCCTGCGAACAAATTCGAGGAAGAATAATAATAAAAAAAAAAAAGAAAATCTTGACGAAATCAAAAGGTGATACGTTGACTTCGTTACGTATCACCTAATAACAATCTTGACGAAATCAAAAGGTGATACGTTGACTTCGTTACGTATCACCTAATGATCCCTTCAAAATTTGCAATTTCAACTTTCGATCGAAAATTTTAACATGATCCCAACATCTGATTAAA
>NW_022145498.1:0-25000 GCF_000002235.5 Strongylocentrotus purpuratus
AGAATTACTTCTCATATTTTCGTAGGAAAAAATTTATACTTTGGAGTAGAAATCAGTTGCTAGTGATCTAATACGTTACATCATAAACCTGTCCCTAGAATTGTTAACATAACACTGCATATACTTCCATACTTAAAGCTAGTATCACTTTGGTAAATTATTCGTTGACGCACCAAAGTGACACATGTGTATATATTGTATATTTAAGCTCTCAAACTATTTGCGTTGCATACATATTTGAATTGAATCATATTTTACATGACTTGCATGTGAATTAGGCTCGAACATATTATTGTTAGTTGAAATGTATTAATAAAGTGTAACTTGTTATTTGATCACTTGAACAATTTAAGCTGACAGATCCGTTCTTACAGGAATTTATGTCTGGTAAGACATTAGTTACAGTATTTAAGTGCGAATGGTGATTCAATTCAAAAGACTTTATTTCTGTTAAAAACATATAAATATATACATGTGATAAAGTACAGACAGTTTAAAATATACAAATCATGAGCATTGTGTTAAATTAATTTAAACAAACTGTGAAGATGAGTAGAAAGAAAAGAGAGCACCTGTAGGAAGCTTATCTTAGCTTGTTCATTCAGGCGTCCAAATGAATAAAATAATTACACAGATATAATAACATAATAATGAGTATTGCGCATGTATTTGTTCTACCCCTCCCTCCCTCCCTCCCCACCCCACCCCCCCCCCCCCCCCCCACCACCACCTCCTCCTCCCTCCCCCTTCTTTCTCTCTTATGGTAATTTACAAATTATATTTTATTTTAAAATAGGTATTAAACTAAAACAAATTATAGGGATAATAGATATATTTTAAGATTTTTCTTGAATGAGTTTAAGTAAACATATTGAGTGAGAGAGGATGGAAGAGAATTCCATACTGTGGGCCCTGTATACCTTACCGATTTTTGCATGTACTGTTGATCAATATTCCAAATGTGTAACTGTAGACTATTTCGAGTATTATATTTATGAATTTTAGAGTTAGTTTGGAACATAGTGGCAAAAGATGATGGTGCATTACCTTTAATACATTCGAAAACAAACACAGCATTTTGATATTTATTTAGGCTATAAATGTTGAGGGTATTTAACTGTCTAAATAAAGGTTTAGAATGGGCCAAATAATGAGAGTTTGTACAATATCGTAGACAACGCTTCTGAAGTAAAAATAAGGGTTTCAACTTAGAATGACTTGTATTTGCCCACACGATGTTACCATATGACAAATAAAAGAGAATGAGTGAATTATAAATCATAAACAATACATTTCCTGGTAAATAATACTTCAGCTTTGACAATAATCCTGTAGTTTTACTAATCTGTGTAGAGATCATGGTAATATGGGATTTCCAAAACAATGCTTCATCTATGAGAATACCTAAAAATTGAATATTTGAGACTTTTTCAATAATTGTTTGATCAATATATAATGGTGGAACTTGATTTTTCAATTCTCTTTTGTTGCACTGAGCTGTTCTAAAAAGAATACATTTGGTTTTGTCTAAATTAAGTGATAGTTTATTTACCTTTAACCACAGAGATACATTCTTCATGTGTTCATTAAACTGGTCTACCAGTGAGTATAAGTTATTATGGTTTAAGAAAAAAGAGGTGTCATCAGCAAATTGTACAAATTTTAAGGAATGAGAAGAGTTGCATATGTCATTTATATATAAAAGGAAAAATAGGGGGCCTAAATTTGACCCTTGAGGAATTCCAGATTTAATCAGTAATTTGGTAGAACTGTATCCATTATATTCAGTAAATTGGTACCTTTGTGAAAACTAACTCTTAATCCAATTCAATGCAATACCTCTGATACCATAATTAACTAATTTCTTAAAGAGAATGGAAAAATCAATGGTATCAAACGCCTTACTCAGGTCCATAAAGACACCAAATATAAACTGTTTTGAATACAAGGCATTAACAATGATATCATGAACAGATATTAAAGCATGGTCAGTAGAATAATGGGTTCGAAATCCAAATTGATATTTATGTAAAATATGGTGTTTAGATACAAAATTGTATATACGATCATAGACTAATCTCTCCATGATTTTTGAGAAGCATGACAAAAGTGATATAGGACGATAATTACCAATAGTGTGCTTATCACCCTTTTTAAAGATTGGGATAATTTTGGATACTTTTAGTTGTGAGGGTACTATTCCCATTTGAAGAGAGAGATTAAAAACATAAGCTAAAGGTTTTGTAATAACATATCTGACATACTTAACAATATCTGGACTAATATCATCCCATCCACATGACTTTCCATTTTTAAATGAGTACATTATTTTCAAAATTTCGTCTTCGTTAATAGGTTTCAGAAATAAACTTTCCTTCATCGGAGGTATCATAAAAGAGGAGAAATCTAAATCTTTACAAGTAGTTGCATCAATGGAAGAAGCTAGTTTGGGTCCAATATTGTTAAAATAATCGTTAAAAACACTAGATATCAATTGCGGATCGTTTAGTGTTCTTCCTTCGTGTATAAAGTGTTGTGGTAAGATGGGTTTTTGTTTTTTAAATATACTATTAATCAATCGCCATGTTTTCTTGAGGTCAGTTCTACAATCATCAAAATTCACATTTATTCGGCAAAAGATAAAAAAAACATCAAAATGAAATCATTACAAATGAAATCATTATAAATACCGGGATTGCTAAAATAAGTTAAAAACTTGTAAACAAGCAATCCCAAACATAAAAACATACAGATACTATACAATACAATACGATGAAATACCATACAATACAATACAATACAATAATAATAATGTTACATGCTAACAAAATATATGAATCAATTATGTATTTCAATATATCAATAAGTGGCAAGTATTGTTCTTTTCAGTTTAAGTTTAAATGCGTTGTGGTTCTTAATACCCTTTAAATAACTTGACATGGAGTTCCATTTGTGAGGACCTTGATATCTAATTGATTTATTTTGCAAAAATGAGTTAGTGAATCATTAAACCTTTGATAAAAATACATTTTTTTGCCTTTTTCAATTCAGATGACACTTTGTTTCTAATCTTCTTATATTTTTCTTCATTTTCATATGTAGGATTACAACAAAACCTTTTATAAAGTTTGTTCTTCAATCTTATTTTTGTCAACAAGTTTAATTATACCCATAACTTTTTTTTTTTTTTTTTTTTCTTATTACTCCTAACAAAAGTGAAAGATTCATTATAATGTCGTTGAAAGTTGGAGAAAAAAATTCATAGGCAACATTGGGATCTTTACTTCTATAAACATCTGTCCATTCTTCAGAAGATAACTTGCAGAAAAATGACTTCTTTGTGTTATCATTGATTTGTCTTGTTTTCTTTCCCTTGTCATACATGTACTCATAACATCTTTGAGCACTATTTAGTACTACATAAACTGGCAAGTGATCTGATACATCAGAGTATATGATACCAGCATTTACATTTGAAGTATAAGAATTAATAAAAATATTGTCTATAAGTGATGCAGTAGTTTTTGTTTGTTGATCATAGGTGTTAAACCATTAGCATATACCTTGTTCAAAAAGGTATTAATCCTTGTATTACTAGAGGACTTCAGGAGGTCTAAATTGAAGTCACCCATTATATATAGATGCTTATTCTCTTTAGTTAAACATTGTAAAATATCATCAAAATAGGTATTAAAGTCAACTACACTTGAGCTTGATGGCCTATATATAACCAATATTACAATATTTTTTCCACGAGACACCGTGATTTCAATTGCAAAACACTCTTGAGTAGATGTTATAACATTTAAATCATTTCGTATTAAATATGTTAGAGTGCTAGAGACAAGAAAACCTAATCCCCCTCCCCGACATGTTTTCCGGTCTAAATGTATAAACTCATAACCTTGAATACTAAATACAGGTAGACTATGGTCTGATATCCACGTTTCAGTTAACCCAACCACAGAAAAGGGGTAATTTAAAGAATTGAATAATTGTTCAACATCACATGAGTTTTTATTTAAGCTTCGACAGTTGATGTGAAGCAAGCTAAAATCTTGACAACCATCTTTATAATACTTATGAGTAGAATCTTCTGGAAGTATATACTGACATTCCTGACATAGGAAAATTTACATCTTCATCCCGTTCATTGTTGGTATCTTCTTCGGTTATATTTAAAGATTGGGCAATGTGTGAAATTATTTCAACTTTGTTAAACTCGTGACTAACAGGAAGCACATTCTCTTTAAATTCAACACCATCAGCAATGTGATTAAAAGGGAAAATGTCACGTAGACAGAAACAACATATCCAATCAGGATTACTTGAATGATTTTTACCTGCCAATAAAACTATTTCACTATTACTTTTATGACATTTTAAACAGCATGTGCAACATATACCAGCATCTCCTTGACAATTACATTTAAAATCATCCACCATCTGGGTGCAGGTCATTTACATATTGGTCACAGAAGACTATCCTACAATCAAAATCCATCCTTAAATAATCTACATGCATTTTGAGAGAGAAATATCTAAACAAATATCCCACATCTAAGTACATCATATTAGAAAAAACAACAGTTTGTCTTGCATTAAAAAAAAGAAAAGTGTAAGGAATTATAAGAGACATCTTAAATAGCAAAGTGTTCACAGCACCTACTCCAAGTTTAAGTTGTCAAGTTGACTTGTTGAGATTATGAGTTTTTTCATGGGTTTGGCACCGTTTGTCTTAATGGTTGCAAATATTCTTCCGTACTGGGACCAGGCGTTTTCCACCACTGGATTTTTTCTAGCTGTCATTAGAAGTTTAAACTTTTCACTAACCAGATCTTCTGCGATTGTAAATCCTGAACCTATCCATTTCTTTTTCAAAAGCACGATCTCTCTCCTTTTCCTGTAGGAACAGAACTTGACCATTATAGATCTTGGTTTGGCACCCTTGTTGTCCTGTGCGCCCTTGATGTTGTGTGCGCCTTCGATGTCGTGGGCACCTTTGCCTTTGTTGTATGTGACCTTGATGTTGTGTGATCCTTTGGTGTCGTGTTCGTCCCTTCTCTTACCAACTCTGTGGGACCTATCGATGTCTTCATGCGACAGGGGGCAGTCCAATGTCTTGGTGACGATATCGATGACTATATCATCCGTGCATTCACTTGACGATTCATCAACACCGTAGATTCTGAGTGAGTTACGGCGGCTGTACTGTTTGTGTTCTTTAATCTCCTTTTCAAGGTTGATTATCTTTTCAGTTGCTTGTTCAAGAGATTTTTCTATATGCATCCTATTTGATTGTGACTTGTCGATTAAGTTTTGGATGTCAAACAAGGATTCATCTATTTTATCTATTCGTTCCTCGTTTTTGCTGATTGATGTGGATAGTCTATCTCGTATATTCTCAATACATTCTCCAACAATCGTTGTGACGCTGTTCCTTAAATCAACTGGATTCTTTCATTACTTCAACAACGCTACTCCCGGCCGCGGCCGTCCCTTTTGTTTTCGCGTTTTTGTCTGTTTTGGTGTCTGCTTTATTAGTAGATGATCGGAGGGTGATAGAGTTATCATCAGACATCTTGCAGTTCAAAGCTTCACATTTTCTAAAGATCACTGTTAGTAGATCTGAAGGTGGTCTCGCTTCTATTTATCATGAGTGATAGTAGCTTTACAAATTGCGAATAAACATCTTTTAGACATGAAAGCATGATTGAGAACTTAGAGAACAAAGTCTGGCTCTATTTCAGACACGTATCAAAGTCATTGTGCCTTTAGATTGCTCGCTACCTATGGGAGAGGATGTGAGAGAGAGAGAGAGTGCTCCAAGATACGAGTGCGAATAATGTGCATCTTTGACAGCGTGTACCTGTCACATGTTTGCAGTATGTTGTGCAGATCGTTATACAATTTGGTTGTACAAGTCTGGTGCGAATCTTTAAGATACACGTCTGAGGATGGTTGGGTTAATAGGTAAGTGATGGGAAAAGCTTGTAAAATGAAATAATAAGTCCAACATTTTTCCTATGATGATTTTGTTTTAACTCCATGCAGTTTCACTACCGACGAGATCCCAATCGAATGTTTCTATTCCAAAATGGCCCAGTTAACAATCTACACCTTGCCATGACAAGCTGAAATTGTAAATTCCTTGCTCATGCTATACTTCTTGATCATGCTATACTTCTTCCTACTCGAAATGCATAGATCTTCAACCGCATACGTTTTCATACACTTGGAACTCAATATAAGTCTCACATTCCTCGTGTCCATCGATGTTGTTATAAATATGCGGGTCTTCTGAAGTCGTGTTAGCTACCATCTCATCATTGGCCTTCGCTATGTTCTCGTAGACACCATCATCATCTAAAGAGGCCATGTCCGATCGCACAACTGTCGCGCTATTCATCTTCGGAAGGATATCGGTGTCCACTTGGCCTTCTTTGGAATTCTCCGACATGTCGAAGTACTCATGTACACATCCGAGGTCGTTGCGTTGAAGACCATACTTTTCTTTGCCAGACTCCCGTTGTTCGGGTCCCTTTGATAAGGAGAGTGGTGGTGACCTTTCCTTCGTCGAGCATACGCTCGGACGCAGACCAGTGAACTTAGTTTGAGGGTAAGTGGGTGGCCCTCCAGTCATTCTTGACGGCCCTTGTGACCTTACCTTGTGGGCAGTCTGGGGTTGCCCAGACTCCAGACGTTTAGGTCCCTTTGAGAAGGAGAGTGGTGGGGACCTTTCCTTCGTCAAGCATACGCTCAGAGGTAGACCTGTGAACTTAGGTTTGGGGTAAGTGGGTGGCCCTCCAGTCATTCTTGACGGCCCTTGTGATTTTACCTTGTGGGCAGTCTTGGGATGTCCTATGTGTACTGCTGACAACCGTGGGTGGTCACATCGGTCGTGACTATTTTCTGCCGATAACCTCAAAGATATCGGAATGGGTCTGACATCTACACAGTCACTATAGACATGAAAGTCCTCGCCGCTTGACAGCCCTGGTGTGTCTTCTGATTTGGTATTCTGCAGAGATAACCCAGACGGCTCATTCGTGGACTGGTATGACTGGTGTGAAGTAGATTCCTCTGCACCCTCTTTTTGTTTTGCCAGTGTGGCCAAACTGACTTGGTGTTCACAAGGCTTGGAACCCCTTCGGCAACTGCAACAATACTTCCTCGTGAGGCACACGGCAATCAAAACAACAACTATCACCAAAGAACAAGTGAGAACCAAAAATGCAACATTGGTCGGAAACGTTTTTAACAGATTAAGAAAGCCGATGTTACCTTTTGGGGGGATAGCGCTGGACTCACTGGAATTGTAAAATAGATTAAAAATATTAATAGAAGCGGTTCTACCAGAGTCGGTAATGGTCACATGTGGAAGAGAAGATGAATAGTTCGCCTGCGAGTGCAGCGATGTTGACGATGATGTTGACGATGATGTGGCCTTCAATGCCTCGCCTTTAGTACTTTGAGGATGCTTGGTTGGGGATAGGAGAAGGGTGGTTGTTGGTGAGCTCGATGTAGGGACTTTGCAACTTCCTCCATCTGAACAACATCAAAGGAGACAATGCATTTTTACAAGTTATACAATATTACAAATATTTACGCTTGATTTATATCATATAAAATACGAGTTAAGTTACATTTTCGAAAATTTTACATCTAACATTGGTAAAGGCGACGTATGGTTTGCGGCAAAAAACACATGAATTGCTCTTGTGAAACGAGAATGAGACAATATACAACTAAACCTATTCAAATCTTAATTTTCAAAAGCCCAGCGGTTTCAAGAAAAAATGAAAAGAAAATTGAAAGGAGTTAATAAGTGACAAGGTGCATGAAAAGGGCAAAATAAGGAAATAATGAGTGTGGTTGAGAGAAATAGCAAAAGAAGTAACAAATAATTGAAAATTAAGGCTACAAAATGTTATGAGCATTGGAGTAATATTAGCTCTAACATGACATTACCACAAGGGAGAGGGGGCATATGATCCACACCGTCTAGTGCATTATGAAATCACATCCATTCAGGAAATGTTATTTATTATTCACAATCAAAACGTTGAGAATGTATGCAATCCTTCGTAATATGGAAATAGACTTTCGCTTTCATCAGTTAATAAAAGCAACCACTCAAGCAATTATGCTGAGTGTAATGATGAAACTTTTAAATGTGTTGTCTATGCAGAACAATCTTTCTATGACAGATGTAAACACGTTTATCAAACCTCTGATATTACAGATCTTGAAACTATTCGATATTCATTACCAATCATTTTGAAAGTATCGAACACTTATAGTCGGTAAAAATGAAAGTATTACAATTAAGGGTCGATTAAATCGAAGCGTGTTTATAGCTAGAAACAAGGAAGTATTAGACATACCATTTCTGTACCCTATTTGTACACTTGCATCGCTTTCCACAGAAATCTGATCTACCGCTATCCTCCCTGTCTGGGCAGTCCATGTAACTTCGAACGATATCTAAAGGGTAGTTGAGGATATAACACCAGAGCATTCATGTAGAGTGGAATTTAGCATTTACATTTTTCGAGAGAGACTATCATCAAAGAAATATCTATTTTACAAATTGTATACATTTATTTACTTAAATTGATATTTTCAGGTTTTCTTCATTTCATTTCCGGTAATAAAGAATATGACAATACAGCAGCACGCAGTTTTAATAAAGAGATAATAAGATATGATCAAACCAAACTTGCCTGAAAATTTCCTTAAAGAAGTTCTGTCTTCAGTACAAAGGTCCTAAAAAGTTATTAATGTTTTGGTGTGTGTGTGTGTGTGTGTGTGTGTGCGTGTGCGTGCGTGTGTATGTGTGTGCGTGTGTCGGTGTGTACATGTTTATTTTTTGTCCTGTTTTTGTGTTATACATTTTGACTTTTGTTCTTCTTCTTGTTGTTTTTGCTTTGTTTTGTTTTGGTTAATTTGACTTTTTTTTTACAGGAAGAATTTATTTCTTACAACAATTTTTTCAAAATTTCCTTGGATAGGTATTATGTTATGCCTTATATATTCCGTTAACTCACTTCTGGCCAATTCCACCCGCCTTCGTAACAGCAGATTGGAAGATCCGGAGATTTAATCCACAGTCCTTTCTTATCGGTGACGTCAAATATGACGTCATCACAAAGTGTGACTCTCAGACTGTTTCGTCCTGTGCCAAAGATTTTGTAGTAGAAGGAAAGCTGGGCGAAGGGCGTAGACATCTGAAAATGTGGCAACCGAAATACGGAACGGCCATTCTTGTCTCTGGTCCAAGAGATGAAGAACCCACCTAAGGGATAAATATTGAAATATTGAAGTAACTATAACACATACAGTCAGCATCTGTTGGGACTGAAGAAATAACATATATTTCAAATTTTATTTTACTGGAAAGCTGAAGTCGATTGTGTCTTTCTTTCCATTTATTTGATTTGATTTAATGGATATTTTTCTTCCTCAAACTTAAAAAAATTAAGGGCGGATTTAGGATCTTGTAAAAGAGAGGGCACAGGATTCCTAAAATGTGATACAGTCAAACCTGTCTATAGCGACCGCCCTAGGGAAACACAAAAAGTGGTCTTTGTAGACAGGTGGTCTTTGTAGACAGGTTCCATAAGTACATGTTTCAATGAGAAACTATTTTCAAGGGAAACAAAAAATGTGGTCTTTGTAGACAGGTGGTCCTTGTAGACAGGTGGTCATTAAAGCAGGTTTGACTGTATATATCTAAATGCCTCTATCTATTGGTGTAGGGTGTCAGCAAAACAAGTGAAGCTTACTAACAGCAGGTAATGTTTTTACTTAATTGTGAAGAATTAATTTCCAAATACCTACAAATGTGTAGACACGCTCAAAATACAAAAATGAAGGAAATGGGGAAGACAAACATTGTTATTGAAATTATGTCAATCGGGGTTCGAAGAGGGCGGCTAATTAATTCTAATCCGCCACTGATGAATGTGCCCTGAGACTTAAAGGAACTATGTCCCATTTGCAGGCCAAACAATTAAAAGGTTACATTCCAACGGCATTTGAAAGAAAATACTAATTTAGAACTTCCCTAAACAAAAGGGGGCTTGAAATCGACTTAAGAGCTATAGAGCCAGTAAGTAAAAGTCTGATTTTATAGACCAGTGTACCGAATGGTCGTACGTTTTATGCTGCGCAAAGATTCAATCAGTTTAATTTTGGCCATTACAAGAAGTGGGTTATTGATGTAGACAAATGCGCATGCACCCTTTACAGCTCATGTTATGTCAGTCACTCAATAATTTCTGACAGTGAAATCTAGCAAGTAAACAGGTTTCCTTGCATAATTTGAACATTAGGACACTGCTAATGTTTAAATTTCGCAGATAGGACATACATGGCATATTTATAATTCCTGCAAAGTTCTACATAATTCGATGTTGGCTGCAAAAGGGACATAGTATTTTAGAGACTCATTTTAATACAATTGAAAACTTCTGGTAGCCATGGTAGCAGCATGTGAGTTATCCAAGTTAAAAAGCTCACCATTTCTAGTCCATGTGGTATCTAGCCAGTATTTACTTGGGTAGTCATTTCCACTGATGACGCGCCATCCTCTATTATGAGTCTGTGTGACGTCACAGTCATGCAGTACTGTGCCAGTATCGGGATCCAATGTTCCAAAATCACAGGAGAAGCCACCTGTAAACATGGTCGCAAATAATTTCGGAAAATTATTCTAAGGCAAATGTCAATAGCCTTTTGAGTTACCTGGAATTTAAAGAAAAAAAATTCTAAGTCGCTATAAAGTAGGGGCGCACGTCATGAAGAAATGAAAGGGGTCGCACTTATCCGAATGGATACGGACGCTTATTAGAAAAGAAAAGGACTACGTGTCAAAGTTTTTTTTTTAAAGGGCATTTATCAGAGGCAGAAATGGGGCACTAACCATAAATAGAAAAAAAGGGATTAAAAAAGATGGGCATCTATCCGATCTTAATACGATCATTAATCAGAAGTAAAGAAGGGCATTTATAAGAAGGAAAATGGTGCTTATTTGAACAGAAATGGGGTGAAAAGGGGCACTCATCAGAGATGAAAAAAAAATTATTAGAAGGGGAAGGGCCAATTATTACAAAGAAAAGGGGGCACGTTTCAAAGCTTTGAAAAGGCAATTATCAGAGGTGAAAAGGGGCACTCCTCGCACCTGAAAAGAGACACTCACCAGAGATCAAAAGGATCACTTATGATAATTGAAAAGGGGTCCTTATTATAAAGGAAAAGGGAAACCTTTCAGATTTTAATAGGGGCGTTTATCAGGGATGAATAGGGGCATTTATGAGAAGGGAGGTAGCTTCTATGGAAAAGGAAAGGGGCATTTAATCAGAAGCAAAATGGACGCTTATTTGAACGGCAAAGAGGGCACGCGTCAAGATTTAGAATGACATTTATTTAAAAGATGAAAAGGGATGTTCATCAGAGATCGAAATGAGCACTCATCAGAAGGGGAAGGGGAAATTATTACAAAGGAAAAGGGGCACTTGTTAAAGAAAGATGGGCACCTCTCTGATTTAAATAGGGAAAATTATCAGAAGTGACAGGAGCACTTATCAAAAGTAAAAAAGGGCACTTCTCCTTCCTGAAAACAGACATTTAACAGAAATGAAAAAGGGCACTTATCAGAATGGAAAGGAGAAACTTATTGCAAAGGAGCAATTATGAGGAGGGGAACGGGCTTGTTAGACATAATGATTTTTCCTTTCTATTATTATCATCATCGTCATATTATTATTATTGTTATATTATTATCATTTTATCACCATCATCTTCATCCCAATCACTTTTATCACGATTATCACTATAATCTTCATCATCGTCATCATCATCACCATCATCATCGTCTTCATCATTTCATGCTTGTGCATGTATTTTCAATAGTCTAGTGATTGGTATTATAACAAGAAATTGAATATGTTTTGATACTCACTTCCCCATGTTGAGTGATGCTCAACCACAATCATAAGCATGATGTATGCTAATCGCCGATAAATCATGTTGGAATATTATTTCACAACCGTCTCCAAGGTGCAGCTCGAACCCTAAACCTTTTTCCAAGAATCTCCGGAAAACAATCCGATGAACCGGTTATGAGCGGTAATATATGTATAAGGCATATGCTTCATCAATTTCAATGCAAGAGTCACCTGTAAGTTTTGAAATGAGTAAATACACGCGTATCAGCTTTGCAAAGCCTATCTGTAAGTAGGCAGAAGAAGGCGTTAACAGACTGCTCTTGAGTGTCGGTTTGATGATAACTGTGACTCACAAACGGAGTAATCATGTACAGATGTCATTGGAACATCTTCAACCCACTGTTTCTAATGGTTTCTCCTCTAGATTGCGCTCTTGAAAATTACAAAAGAGTTGAAACTACTCGGCTGCAACCCCACCCTCACAAAATCAATAACTGCGCATGCTCATAACCCTTCAAGATAATGTAACAACTTTGTAGTTAGCTTTACTTAAAATGATTAACGGAAAAATATCATGATACCCAACCCGGAGTGAAAGAAAACTTAATTACAGAAAAGAATATGCTACATCCATTTTTCATATCATATTGCTCTCTTTTTCCAATGTTGCATTTATTATTAGTAGTAGTAGAAGTAGCAGTAGTAGTAGGAGTAGTAGTAGGAGTAGTAGTAGGAGTAGTTGTAGTAGTAGTGAACTCATTATCATTATTATTATCATCATCATTATTTATACTATTATTACCACTATAAATATTATTATCGTTATCATTATCATTATTATTGTAAGTATTATTACTAATACAGTGTATAGTAGAAGTAGTAGTAGCTAGTAGTAGTAGTAATAGTAGTAGTAGTAGTAGTAGTAGTAGTAGTAGTAGTAGTAGTAGTAGTAGTAGTAGTAGTAGTAGTAGTAGTATTTGTGGTTTAATCATTATTATTATCATTATTGCTGTTATCAATTACTGTAACTCTCGGGTAAAAAAAAACTCCCATGGAAAAGTCGTATAATGCGGAATTAAAATCCAGATTTAGTTCTCAGATCAAAAATAAAATACTAAAGACGATTTTGGGAACTTGGTCATTCAAAGCCTCTACCACCACTAGTAGAGGTATTTCATTCGAATGGTTTAAGCACTTGACTTCAAATTAAAAGGTCGTGGGTTCGATCCCCGACACAGCCTGCTTTGCTAATGTCATTTGGCAGGGCATTAGTCTATATTTGCCACTCCATACCCAGGAGAGAAATTGGGACCTGGTAGGATGACGAAAGCCCTTGCCACTGTTAGTAATTGCCATAATGCTCTCACGGTGACCATATGAGAATACTCCCCAGGAGTGGAGATGGTGCACATTGTGCGTGGATGACTCCGATGACCGGGGTAACAATATCTATAAAACGCAGTATTGCCTATTATAAAGCGCGATATAAATCGAAATTATTATTATTCTCCTCTTTACCCTAGCAATGCCCTGAAAACTCATTACACATGCCATGGTATGGAATTACCAACATGACCAAGTTTCTATAGAATTGTATTTAATTAATGTTATCATCATAAAATAGTTAGTTGTGATCAGTGTCAACGATTTATTTACACTTACTTTCTATACTTTACGCCACACTTATAAAGGGAATATACACTTGAATCGAGTACTTGTTATTTGTAAAGCGAAACTATTTTAACTCTTCATTAAGTTCAATATCCTCATATACAATAAGCAGGAAATACAAGCAGTGCCCTGACACAGTTTACATATTTGTTTGTGTGTTTGATTTTATTTCTGGATTTTTAAACATAAAAAAAATAATATTCATAATAGGTCCATATATATTATTAACAAAAGTCAAAAATACATATAAAATCACATCATAATGTAAGTCAATTAAATAATTATACTTTTTAAAAAAAACATAAAATTGATAAATCATTTCAAAATTGAAAATGCAGGAGACTAACATCTTAAGTTAGAGCTTGAACGTGATGGCGGTCCCAGGCAAATAACCTAATTGGGTGACCAAACTTAAAGAAATGAATGAATTATAACACCCACATAATTATGAAAATGTTTTTTTTTTTACGATTTAATTAAAACACAATGATCGCAAGACTTTCGATTTTCAGTGTAGCCTCATCCATCATCTGTACGAAATGTCCGAGCTATTGCAATGGCGTTTATAATCCGAGCATGTTGTTTAGGACATAGAATATGTTATTGAAATTCTCTTGCGTTGATTTATATAAAGTCTGCGCGATTGTGTGGTAAAGATTGCGTTAAACTCAATACGAAATCGGTAATAAGGCTTCCTCTTTTGATGAGACACTTCGGTTCGGAATTAGCTATTAATGGGTATCTTTGCCTCAGATTTTAAACAAAATCTTGGATATAGCTCATGCTGCAATCATTATTATAAACCTTTGGGTCAGGCAGGAATCACATGACTTTTACAAGCCGATCGCCCGTTTGAATATCAAGATATTTATGATTGGAAATCGAAATTTCAAAAACCGTTTCACCCAAGGTTTTTATAACACTACAGTCTATTGGGGAAAATGAGAACGGTAAAACAGGTCACTCAAAGATTTTTACTTTTGGGGGCATTTTATGATCATTGTGAAGCGCAATTGTTTAGGGTTTCAATATTACACCATATCACAGACATTGATAACACGTAGGGCCATGCATCTCTTTTAAGACGGGAAACATTGTTAAACAAATTTAGAGGATACGACATGTATTTGACACTTGGAGACGGTTGGAAGAGTCCTAAAACTGTTTATTAATGAGGTAATTAGTGATCTCCTTGTCGAATCTGTACCTCCGTTCCTCCGTCAATTTCTCCCTCTCCCCCTTCTTTAATTCTCTCAATATCCTACCTCTCTCCCTCTCTCTCTCTCTCTCTCTCTCTCTCTCTCTTTCTCTGTCTATCTGTATTTCTCTAATTCTCTCTTTATCTCCCTCCCATCTCGATATCATTTGCCTATATCGATATCATAATATACCTATTTCATGACAAACTTAATGTAGCTCGTATTTAATGCCATTTCTCAATTATACCACAGTACAAATGCAATGCAGAGCCATGTAAAAGCAAAATCATTAGACATAGACAATGTTAAGTACACAATGGTGACTTTCTATGGCATGTATCTGCTTTAATTAATAACACATTACTGGAAACAGCATTGCGTCTGCGTAGGTATAGTCAAATACATTTGATTTGTCTAAGTGGAGTTTAGGTATTAAAACAGAGAGGCAAGATGACTACATATAGACATTATTGACTATAGCAAATTATCAGACGATAAGAATGTGCAGTTAAATTATAATTGTTGCCGTGGTAACGAGATAAATAGATACAATAAACAGCAAATATCATGGCTGTTCCTTGAACAAATGTCATCGTATTTAGGGCTAATCTGAATTATTTTACTACATTTTCCATAATTGAGAGTATAAATGTATATAAACGTCATTTCCACTTGAGTTTTCTAACATGGGATAACTCTTGAATAAATTATTTCACACACAAATTTTGACATACCCTACCCATTCACTTTCACGGAGTGGTTTTTTGTTCTTCTTCTTTAACGATGATTCTATGGGGGTGGCATGTATTCCAAGTGTTTATCTCTTTCCTTCAGTCAGTTTATTAAAGGTTTGTATATAATCTAAGCACTTTCAAAACTTTTTTTTCTCAGAAAAGATCAATAGTGAATTCTATCTACCAGTATTTATTGTCTCATAAGGTCATCACTTTTGTTAAATGGATGTGGTGTCTGATAAACAAGGATCCAATCGTTATCATGTTACATCTTCAGTTTCGAATATATGTTTCAGGGGCTTTAATTTATTCACTTTATATTCGAGCTGTTGTTAACATTATTAATACTGGACAATTTATATTTCTTCTTTATAAAAAGATAAAATTTCCTTTACAGATAAATTCATTATTACAATAATCATTCCTTTAATCAACGAACATAATTCAGAATTAGACAAAAAATACATGTGAGTGAGATTCCCTTTCATGACAGTCTATATATATATAATCTAAATAGAGTATTAGAGTATGGGCCTACTACACAAGATTAGAGCATGTTATATACCACAAATAGCCTCAATACAGCCTATATCGCCTACATCGAAAACTGAAGAACATGATTTCTGATTGATAATTATTTAACAACTAACTGCCCATATAACAATGGAGATTTACCTATATGATAAACATCTTAGATATGAAATTAAAGAGTTGTAATAAGGACGGTGGGAGAGGCCTGATTAATTGCTGTCATTCCCCCGTCGCTTCAATATCCTGAAAAATAGAGTTTAACAGTAAAAAAAGAAATGAAATTTTTATTTAGTAGTTTGTTTGTTTTTCATTGCTGTAGGACTTTCCTGTTTTACTGGAGCAAAAATTAAAAGAAAGCGTACTGATTGTGATGCCCTGTCAAAAATGTTAAAACAAACATGTTTGAAAAATGTTTGACAGTTTTTCCAACGTCTTTAAGAACAAAATCACTTAATAAAAATAAAATCCTGTAATGTCGACCTTCTCAACAGACACCGCCTTCTATATCTCGCAGAGCAGCCACAAATGCCGTTTAATTGCGTTTAATATGAGGCAAATCTAAACACTAGAGCTTTTATTGAAAATTTTCCTTCATTAGTTAAAGTTCTTGCAGCTATCGTGTTCTTGATGTTTTACTGCGTCTGCTCTGGTCGTCTTAAAGGAGGTATTTAATCTGATGAAATGCAAATTTAGCAAGCTACTTGGTGTCATCAGAAGAACAGGAGGGTGTTTCACAAAGCCTTTTTTCAATGACAAATGACAAATATCAGTGAAAAATCTGCTGATAACCAATCAGAAGCAAGGATTTCAGTAGCTTATATCAAAAACTGTCATTTGTAACTGATGGCAAGTTTTGTGAAACGGGGCCCTGATGTGGAGGAGGAGGAGGTGGAGGATACCATACTGACATTCCTGATACAACTCCATCTGAAATTGATACCATAGATAAATAGATAAATAAATAGATACATGAATAAATAAATGAATAAATGTATAAATAAATAAATAAATGAATAACTACGTAAGTGATTAAAAAAAATGGGAAGACGATTCCGGAAGCGAGTTGAAACCCACGTGGAAAAAAACATTGACATCACTTCACAATGCTCCAACGATAACTGCTCTGCGGTCAATGTCAACAACATCAGACGTCCCTCTTCAACAATAAACCCTCCACAGATCCAAACTCAAAACCTGACCTAAAAATCAATTCACAACTCAAGCACGAACCCAATACTTTTTAAAACGCATATCATTTAGGATCACCAGATTTCTCCTGAAAGTGCGCTCTAGTTTATAATTAACATCACTACAACAACATTTATTCATATGCTCTTTCTTCCCTTTCTATTTCACTGGAGTTTGGAAAGACATCATTTATTTATTTGTATTTTAATTGAGTCCCTACCTGACGATCTGGCTGATTCATGAAGATTTCTCTTATTGATCCGTCCATCTGTCCTGGCACGATTGGTATTCACCCTCAGTCGGCTAAGCAGTATCTGCGATGGCCACCCTCTGCAGCCTGGAGATGGGTAGATGCCTCCGGTCCTGCTGATGCTGATGCTGCTGCTTCGGTCCGATGCATACGTCCGTCGGATGACCCCAGACGACCGGTGATCCCTCGAGGTAACAGTTTTGGTGAGCCGTACGGACTGGTACCTTCATCTTACAACATAATATCCATGATCACCCTCAGTACCCATGGGATAGGTAGGTAGAGTCCCCACGGTCGTGGTGCAGAGCATTATGGGTGTGCCGTTGGTTAATGTGACAGGGATGCCCGAAAGCCAGTACACTCGGTTGCGGACTCCACAGGGATCCCTCAGATGTGACCTGTACCTATCCTCGACAGATAACTTTGGGGTGGGGCGGCGCGTGGCGGGGGAGGAAGCGCAATCTGATACGCATGCTTAAATATTGTCAATGTTGACCTTTTTTTGTTGATCTTCCGAGAAAAAAAACATACAAATGGCGCGGGGAGAATCATGCTAAGGACGCGTCTGCAGATGGGGAGAGTGCGCGTTCTTGCTACATGCGACGAGTCGATTTACTTACCTGCTGCCCTGGCCATCTTTGGGATAGGTATACCCTGATCAGCATCGGCCAGAACAGTTTTATTCATACTTACTGGGACCAGCGCTGCAGACAAGTGGCCCAAGGGTGTGGTATCCTTCTTCGTTGCCTACCCCTCCCGCCGTGTCACCGAACCGTAGTTGCGTGACGGGTAGGAAAGTGGCAGAGAAGTCGTTGATATCGCCGCTGTCTTCTGCCCAGCTAATGGCGTCGAAGTCACAGTTGCAAAGCTCAGATGCACCTACGGAAATAGATGGATGGTTGTACGTGATGTCACCCATCTCTCAATTCTTTTTTGGCATTGTCTAAACTTTGTATTATGACCGTGTTCTTCTAACTTTGTCATGTTAAGTACTGTCTTGTCTCGCTATCGTCTCTGCTGGCATCCCCCCTCCCCCCCCCCCCCCATTTTGTAGTTCCTTTTGTAGATACGGACCTGTTAATATCATTTGAGGTGTTCACACTTGTACAAGCATTGCTTTTTAGTGGACCCCTCTGTTTCCAATATGTATTTCTACATTTGTTGTGAATGTTTATAACTGATAATTTGTAATGTTGTGTTGGAAACATGAATAAATTTAAATTGAATTGAATTGAAACATAGTTGTCGTTGTTAATTGGTGTTTCCCCGAGATTTTCAGTTACTTAATAAGTTGATATTTCATGTCAAACGTGTTCCATTAATCTGTTCATGGTACCCGTTTCTACTCCTTGGTAATATCGGTTGTACTATATTTTTGGCTTTTGGAGAAAAAAAACGATATAATATAAATTCGAATTTCAACTAGTCTGTTTAGCATTATAACAAATGATAAGGTACTACCATTACTGCATGATTCAGAATAAAATCATGTGTTAACAAGATTGTTACTGTTTTAGTTGTCGTTGGCTTGTGTATATTGTTTATTATTTGTTTACTTTGTTTGGTTTATCCGTTTTGTTTGTTTCTTTCTTTCTTTCTCTATTTCCATAATCAATTGTTTTGTTTTATTTGTTTGTTTATTTGTTTGTTTATTTTGTATACGTACTGCTGCAGCTGCCATCGATACCGCAGGGGCATGACGAGACACTCTCATTGGCTACCCCAAAGTTGGTCCGGGGAGCTCCCAGGCGATCCACAAACCAGCTCATATCGTTCTTCAGTAGGGTAGAGGCTACGGTATCATGGAGTACACAAACACAGAAAGAGAAAAATGTAATTAAGTTAGTGACTCCGAGCTTCGGACGGCAATACCTGTCTTGTTTTTGTCTTATCATTTTACAAATCATGAGAAATACAGTAAGACAGTTTTTGCCAGCACGAAATCAGATGAAAAATAGGACTTTTCCAATTAGGCCTAAATCAAGACCTTGTCAAGACTAGTTTCATGTCCTTTTGTCTAGCTATTCTGCAGTGTTATTTCATCACTAAACTGGTATTGAGTGAATTAATATCACTGCGTCAGTTACAGTTGTTACATTGTTACATTGTTTACACGCGCCTTGAGCACTCCACAGAGTGGATTTGGCGCGATATAAGTTACATTATTATTATTATTATTATTAAAACAGGGAATTAATCCCCCCAAATCAAAATCCCTTATTCTTACCATAGCATTCGTATTGGATGGTCTGCACACAGGCAATGTATACGTCACTGATATTATTTGAGAAGAGTGCATCGAATTGTTCTATTGTGACGCCATCATACGTCACCATCTTCTGGTAGTCTCCGGCCGAGGCTTTGTCGACCACGTGTGTGCGGTCTTCCGAGTCGTGGTGTATGATCATCTGCGCATGCGTGGAATTGAAGCTAGGGTCGCAATAGACTGCATGGTTCAAGACATTAAAAATTACGCCGATAATAGTTTGAAATGTCGTTTACGAAAAGAAACAGAATGTACAAAAACCTCGTAAAATTTACACTAAATGTCAAAAAGTTGATAACTTGTGTCTATCTAAATGAAGCTCAGTTTTACAGGAAACGCCTCTCAGCTGTATTTATTTATAGTTACACAAAACAGCAACAACAACAACCTAAAATTACCAATAACAACCCGAATAAAAGAGATTAGAATATTTCAATTTTGGACGCACACTAATTATTTTATCATCTTCAACGAATTCCATGTTCATTTGTAGAAAATAAAACCATAAACGATTACGATTACTACTTTATTTGCTATTTAAAAAAAAAAAGTCTTTGTTGATTTATGAAACTTTAAAAAAATGTAGCGTAAAATATGTTTTAATGAAGCTTAAAGCCCATCTGTACTAGTTTGGCCAGAGGAATTAGACCAACGAGCGTGGTCACTCTCAATTAACATAAGAAAAAGAAGATCATGGGAGACCAATGGTCACCGATTATGCATTGTTTGTTATATAGAGGGCGCAAATAGCTACAAGAAGTACAGTGGGGATTTAATAGGAGAAAGTATTATCTGATGTTATTCTTACCCACGAAAGGCTCCTCACCATCCGACCCATCGGGGTCTATCAGATAGTCCCCGGCGATGGAATCTCCGTTCTGCTTGATCTCATAGCACGACTCGGGAGGTGACGATCCGGAATCTAGGGAAGAAAAAGAGGGGGGAAAATGAATTCATCTCAGTAATTGAAAAACGTAAGAAAGCCGCCCCCTCCTCCTCCCCTGCCTCCCCTCCTCAAAAAGTCATAATTTGTATGATACAGTGGCTGATAAAAGGCAGGAAAAACACATTACTTCTCTGAATTACACACATTACTTGTTTGCATTACAATTACCAAAAACAACGTCAAAGATATTTCAATGCTCACTTCTGTTATATCATTACGTTACCTACCTTACCTTAAGCCTTGTATCCCGTTTTCCTTTTCACTTTACCTTTTTTCCCTTAGTATTTCTTCTGTTTGTGACCACACGATCCGGGGGCGGGTAGGCCATAGGCTTCCCGTGCCCCCCCCCCCCCCCCCCCATGTATATAGCTGGACCACTACATACCTTCTTTAAAACATTCGAGCTTGCCGACTTTGACCGTTGCGGTCGT
This sequence comes from Strongylocentrotus purpuratus, assembly GCF_000002235.5. Classification (NCBI taxonomy): domain Eukaryota; kingdom Metazoa; phylum Echinodermata; class Echinoidea; order Camarodonta; family Strongylocentrotidae; genus Strongylocentrotus; species Strongylocentrotus purpuratus. The sequence continues at coordinate 21,168 of NW_022145498.1, forward strand.
GCCGAAGGGCACCCCTCCTGCTCGCATCTGTTTTATCGGGAGCTTGGAGCGGTCTGTAACCCAACCGTTGTCCTCGTGTATCGTGGTCTGAACGCCATCGCAGTTGCAGCTTTGGCTGCTGTCAAAGCAGCTTCCGAGAGCACCTATGGAGATGTAAATATAATAATTACAGTGCTTATATACCGCCTAACACTTACTTTGTCAGAAGTCTCTAAGCGCTCTACGATAATGCAGCATAATTACCCTGGCTTAAGCAGTGCAGCTGTTACGCGCGCTGCGTTTCAAGGAATAAATTCCTACCAGGTACCCATTTACTTCACCTGGGTGGAGTGTGGCAAATGTAGATCAATGTCTTGCCAAAGGACATTAGTGCAGCGGCGGGACTCGAACCGCGGACCTTGTGATCGGCAGTCCGGCGACGTATCCACTCGACCACAACACCTCTACCATGTATGATACCATGTATGATAACAGACACTTTATAGGGATCGTTTAACAATGTTAAATCTGATATGCACGGCCCTACGTGTTATCAGTGTCTGTGATATGGTGTTATATTGAAGCCCTAAAAAAAAACGCGCTTCAAAATGATCAAGAAGTGCCCCCAAAAAGTAAAAACCTTTGAGTGACCGGTTTTACCATACTCGTTTTCCTCAATAGATGCTATGAAAACCGTTTTGCATACACAAAATTTGATTTCGTTTTTCAATAATAAATATCTTGATAATCAGACAGGCGATCGGCTTGTAAAAGTCAAGGGGTTCTTGACTGACCTAAAGGTTTATAATTATCGTTGCAGCGCGAGCTACATCAATGATTTTTTAAAGGATCTAGACAAAGTTACCGGATCCCTTAAAATACGCATAGTAGTGAGTTCTCATTGGGAATTTAACACCCTTGTGGTCTTTATCCAATAACAGGTGATGTCAAGCAGCAAGAGTGGACTTCAATTTTACGACAGTTTTTGCCTGTTTAGTTTTTCTTATCATTTTTGATTCAGTACTATTCAAAGTGTGTGGATGTAGTATGCTTTGGAACTGAACTCTTCATCTATTTCTTTTTAATCGTCATTTAAATTAGGTTCTATGTCATATATTTTTCCAATAGAAACATTGTTCAAGTGAGATAACACACTGTAATTGGAGAAATGTGTCTTTTATATAAATGTCTTTGATAACGAGTGGATCTGACGTCAAATAATGGCAGAATTCCAAATAGTTTAAGCCCGAGTTTAAGTAACTTAATATGATAATAAGGGCAATGTATCAGGACTATGATAGGGGTAATATCAGGACTATTACAAGGGCAATATCAGGACTATTACAAGGGTAATATCAGGACTGTTGACTTACCACATGGGCACATGTTGTCTTCGCTAGTGCCCGCCCATGCTTTGGACTTAGAACCATCGCGTATCCCTAACCAACAGGAGATTCCTGGATCCACTATTGCACCTGGGATAAATCAGATGGCGGGTATTGAAAAATGATGACAAACTATTTGGTTATATTGTTATGAGTGGTGTAAGTGCCAGTATTTATGTAGTTAGGTAGTCACTGTAATCAGCTCTGCATGTTTAAGTAACTATGAACACCATTATCATCGTCATCGTCATCATCATAATCATCATCATCATCACCATCATCATTCTCATCCACATTATCATCATCATCCTCATCATCATCATCATTCTCATCCACATTTTTATCATCACCATCATCAACATTATCATCCTCATCATCATCATTATCAATACCATCCACATTATCATCCCCATCCCCATCCTCATTCTCATCATCATCATCATCATCATCATCATTCTCATCTTCATTCTCATCCTCATCCTCATCATCATCCCCATCCCCATCCTCATTCTCATCATCATCATCATCATCATCATCGACATTTTCATCATCATCATCATCATCATTCTCATCCATATTATCATCATCATCATCATCATCATCATCCTCATCATCCTCATCATTCTCATCCACATTTTCATCATCATCATCATCATCATCATCATCATCATCATCATCCTCATCATCATCATCATTCTCATCCACATTTTCATCATCCTCATCATTCTCATCCACATTTTTATCATCACCATCATCTTCATCATCATACCCATCCTCATTCTCATCATCATCATCATCATCATCATCATCGACATTTTCATCATCATCATCATCATCATCATCATTCTCATCCATATTATCATCATCATCATCATCATCATCCTCATCATCCTCATCATTCTCATCCACATTTTCATCATCATCATCATCATCATCATCATCATCCTCATCATCCTCATCATCATCATCATTCTCATCCACATTTTCATCATCATCATCATCTTCATCATCATTCTCATCCTCATCATCATCATCCCCATTCTCATTCTCATCTTCATCATCATCATCATCCTCATCCTCATCAGCATTACCGTAATCTACTTCATTATCCTACCATTAGAACCATTATCAGCAGCAGCATCGTCATCATCATGTCAATCGCCATCGCCATCATCATCATCATCATTGTCTTCATCATCACCATCACCACCATCATCGCCTTACCACCACAACCAGCGTCATCATAATCATCACCATCATTATTATCAACATCATCACTGTCTTACCAGCCATAATGGAACGACCACAATGGCCACTCCCATTATTATAAGTTATTATAATATGAAAGAATGATAAGGACCCCAAAGCGGTTACCATGGGGAAATTTACAAAATCCAAAAAGTAGGGGCCTCGCAAATATCGTTTCAATCAGGAAGGCGCTCCGGAGTAATTATACTTGCACTAGCTGAAATGTTTTCTTTAAGGAAAATTCCCAATCGGATTAAAAAAAAATTAAAAAAAACTTTCCCGACGTACCGGTACCTCCAAGAATAAATTTGCCAACAAAATTCACGAATTTCCCGCAAGAGATAATGAAGGAAATTATAAGCATGCTCATCACCATTCTCAACCCATGCGGCCACGCCCCTGAGTCGAAGTTTCCCATGGGTAAAGTGACCTACCGTTTTCGCAGCTGAAGTCGATTCTTTGCCTGCAAGCGTCCTCGCCATCGACTAAGAGAGCCGTTTTCGAGATCGTTGCCGAATAATCGTAGTTGATGTCGCGAGCAAACCGTCCTTCCCGGGCAAAGTCTGTGATGTCGAAGGCACTCTCGAAGTCGTGTCCGATTCGTGTTAGGATCGCATTTTCCACAGAGTTGAAGTCGCAGTAGACTGCAACAGAAGCATGGTTAAAAGAAAAGAACATACGAAATGTTTTGTTTACAGATGAAGCATATTTTTGGGGTACTCTTATAATCAATAATGTTTGTTTCGTCAATACAGTTATTTTTTTTTTGCAAAATATTTTATATTCACTTGTAAAATGCAAAACGTTATTCAACTATTTCCTTCTTTTCAACGAGCTCTCAAACATTTAGAAAATATGGAACGTATAATTGCTTTCAAGAAAAATCGTCTCGATTTTCATAATAAGAAAGGGCAGATATTTTGTTAACTTTTTTTTTATTGCTGATGAGTTAACTATTACACTATATTTTTATTATACATATTCTATGTCTATACGAACTTGTTATTATTACTATTATTATTATCATGTACTGTTATTATTATGAATGAGATTTGTTTTCAACAAATATTTTGAAAAAAAAGACTGCAACAGAAGCAGAAAGTGGTTCGTGTTGTTGAGGAGGTTCAGGGTTCAACTATATTGACCATGCTTGTATCGAAGTATACACTTCATGATATATTAATTCTGATCATAAGAAGATAATGAATGTTAATTAAATTG
>NW_022145499.1:0-50000 GCF_000002235.5 Strongylocentrotus purpuratus
TTTAAAAGTTTAAACAACTCTTGATTAACGGGTGACCTGATCTAAGAGTTGTTTAAAATGTTAAGCAACTCGAGTTGTTTAAAGTTTAAACACTAAGTTGATCAACATTTTGAACAACTTGTTTAAAATCACAATTTAAACAACCGGTGTTGTTTAGAGACGGTTGTTTAAAACGGAGCTGTTGTTCAGTGGAGGTTGTTTACACCAACTGGGTTGTTTAAAGAAAGTTGTTTAAAAAGGAGCTGTTGTTCAGTGGGGGTTGTTTACACCAACTGGGTTGTTTAAAGAAAGTTGTTTAAAACGGAGCTGTTGTTCAGTGGGGGTTGTTTACACCAACTGGGTTGTTTAAAGGAAGTTGGTTAAAAAGGAGCTGTTGTTCAGTGGGGGTTGTTTACACCAACTGGGTTGCTTAAAGAAAGTTGTTTAAAATGGAGCTGTTGTTCAGTTGGGGTTGTTTAAACCAACTGGGTTGTTTAAAGAAAGTTGTTTAAAAAGGAGCTGTTGTTCAGTGGGGGTTGTTTACAACAAAAGGGTTGTATAATGGGGTATAATTTGGGTTTGATACTCTGAATAAGTGCACCACTACTTCTGGGTCTCTATATAGGTATATGAAGACTAGGGTCATTCTGCAATTCATGAATTAGCGCCAAAACAGTGCCCATTTTGCATGAGCGCGCATGCACGCACGTATAAACTGCATATATAGGGATGCATGCAATCTCTATGGCAAGGAATTTAGCACACGTTATAACCGAGTGCGCGATCAGTGCCGCACTGCATGCCGCGACGATTTTAAGTCTACCAGTATTCTGACATTTGCGTACAGATACCGAAAATTTTAACTGTGAACTTACGCTATAAGTTAAAAACTTCAAAGTGGTTAATAGAAAAGTGATTTCAATTAAGCCATTGAATCCCCAGTCACTTAGAAGCGCGTCGGTAGCTTGGTCGGCCATGATGTTGTGTTGTGGGTTGGAAAGTAATAACTATTAAGCTAAATAAATGTAAGTATAGAGACAAACAAGATGGAGCCTGCAGAAACACGTGTGGTTGCTTTGGTAGTTTGATCCAGACTCAATGTCCATGTGCTTTTACATATGTATCAATCTGTGTAGTCAACAAAAGGCCCTTGCATACACTTGCATTGTGTGTATGCATCTAATATGAATAACAATGAGCTGTGCCTTAACAGCTGCACTGCATTTCTAAGTGGCATGTCAATTTCAATTGCATGTTAGTTTCAAGGAACCTGTTTCTAAACATAACAATGTGAAATAAAGCCTTTAGCCAACACGCACTTAACTGGCACGAGACACATGACGTCATATGTAAACAACACTGTCTAAAAGCTCTCGTATAGTAAATATAGCAGTCATTAAATTTTAAACAACGAATGTTTAACAAAATTACTTCTGTTTCGAGCAACATTGTTTACAATTTGATCAACTGTTGTTTAAGATAGTGTACAACTGTAAGTGAACATCACTTTTTTAAACAGCGTTTTTACTGTGTATATAATTCGCTAGTTCTCCCGTATATAACATATAGTAATAGTGTATGGGCAAATTGTGGTTCAACAAAAATTAATTCTATTTTTAAACTGCAAAAGAAGGCCTTACGTATTTGTACAGGTTCGCATTTCTTAGCTCACATTGATCCTTTATTCTATAAACTTAATACACTAACAAAATTCGATCTGAACACTACTTAAGTAGCAGTTATTATGTTTAAGTACATTAATAATCAACTTCCACCATCCTTTGATAACATTTTCAGGTTTAATAGTTATGTTCATTCATACCCTACTCGCATATCTGGAAACTCCCATCTTACAAATCCCAAAATATCAATAACACACAAATCAGTTAGACATTCTGGCCCGGACATTTGGAATAATTTTCCCGACAACATAAAGTCTTGTTCAACCATCTACTCCTTAAAAGCTACACTTAAACGACAAATAATACAATCATACGCTCCCCAATCTTTAAATTAGTATAATAAAACCGTGACTTATTTTATTCTTTATGATGCAACTGCTTTCTGCACCTGCACTTGCACTATACCCACCTCCAGCCTAACCGCTCACGATGGTGGTCTCCTGCGTTCTAAATTACCTCTCTAATTTATTGAAAAATATTTACCGGTACTATATTTTTCTTATCTTATTTGTATGCTTCGTACATGTTAATCGTATGATATAATTGTACATGATTTTCTATTTAATTACTTTTGTAAACATTTTATTCATTGTATTTGTTATTGTTCGAATCTTTGTACTTTGGGTTTGAATTTGTATCTTTTGAACGCAGAAATAAAATCAATTAAACAAACAAACAAACATACCATGTTTGAAAGGTATTGTTAAACGGCGAATGAGGCCAAAACGTTTATTCCATGGCCACATGATGGCCGAGTAGATTTGAATCAAGTAGAATCGATCCTCGTAACAATGAGTCGGGGTGCCCCCCCCCCAAAAAAAATAAAAAATATAAAAAAAATAGTCATGACCTAATGGGGATCCATGTTTCTTAGCTCCGTAAAAATACACAACATTTTTAGGCAAAGTATCTTAGTAAATGATTTCTTTTTTTTTGTAACTTGTGTCAAGTATTGTTAATTTGAATATGGATCTAGGGATCGAACGGTGACCGCGGCCCCCTAATGGGATGGTGGAAGACACGTCTACTTTTTGTACCTCCCCCCTCTTCCTTCCAAATAAAGAACGCTTTCGGAGTATAGGAGGGATTCCCAAAGTCAGATTCTAAGGGAAATCACATAACAGAGAAGACAAATATCCGCATTGTATTACTATTATTGTTATCCACGTTGCACACGATATGAAAGTACACCGATTTCCGACTCTTTTTATACCCATTTCCGACTTTCGCTTTGAGTTTGCCCCAAGACATGCGCAGCTAGCGGTTAAATATTTTATATATTGATGTTTTAAAGGAAAATAAATATAAACAAAACCAAACAATGACAAAAAATACGTTTCTCATGTGTCGAATGCATGCAAAATTGATGTTTCATATAGAAAGCAAACTGAGGCAAAAAATAGCTAGAAGCACGAGGCTTTGTTGGGTTCCCTATAGATGACAATCCAAACACAAGAATGTAGAAGTGTGTCGTTTATGCCTAGGTCACATTTGCCGAGGCGGCCGTGCGGTCTAATATATATCTACTGCCAATAGCAATTAAAGGACCGCCGCAGCATTCCCACAGTAATGTTAGGGTAGCCGCACGGCGTATTTTGAATTTGTGGAGACAGAAAATCTGCGACTGCCGTACGGCCTTAAATGACGCACGGTCGCCTTAGGGCGTCCCTGTGGCGGCCGTAGCTTGTTGACAAAAATACTAAGGCAGACGCAAGGTAGCCGCTAGGTGCCCGCAAGGCGGCCGAATGGTGACCACATGTCGACCGTGCGGCCAGACTGATGCTACCGCTTCACCCCTGGAGTATATAAAAAACGCAAGGCTGACGTATGTCTGACGTATGGTCGCCATGGAACCGCCCTACAGCATGGCTACGGCGTGTCTAATCGCTATAAGGCGAACATAGCAATGAAAACAGTTAACTCCGCTTTATAATCCTACGGTGACCCGTACGGCCTGTAAAGATCGGGATACGCACTAGGATGACCCTGAGGTCACCGCAGATTCTCTGCGGCCGCCGCAAGTATCTCTCGATTTCGGGGCCGTACGGCCGCCGTTTCCTAGCCGTAGAGCAAATGTGACCTAGGCATAAGCTTGTTGGGTAGTTATGGATTTCAACATTTTAAATCAATCTGATAACATAATTTGTTGGTTGAAGTATTTATGAACAATATCTGTCAGTCCCATCATTAAAACGGATTTATTCTGAATAATAATGTACTCCTTTCTGACAAAGTACGGACAATTTGACTTAGGAAATCAGTGATGCAACCATTGCACAAGAGGGAAGAAGCCCAAAAGCAGAGCTCGTGTAGGGAACGCTATAGGAACAAATTTAAAAACATGTTACTGTACGAACATCATCTTATCAAACATTGTTGTATGGTCGAGGTAAGGAAACCAAGAATATTAATGGTCAGGCAGTAGACTCTATGTCAAGTTTGATATTAAAACCCTCCAAAACTCTCCAAATCCACACACCCAATCTCTGCTAGTCTGATAGGTGATATGAAGTTTCAGATCGAATGATCGTGTTAAATTTGAAGAAAACTGGATATCAAAATGGTTTACCAATTTTATTTTACACAACACTTGCTTTGTTATCACATTCGGGCAATTTAAGAGAGTTGAAATATTCTAAATTAAAGTTTTCACAATAATTCATCGAAGATGATTTTCTCACATAATAAGGAAGCTTTATATAGAGTTATACTAGGCTGTAGCAGGTATCAATATTTGTAATTTCAATTTTATTTCTGTTAGCCTCAGAACACATAGAAATATTACAATTCATCTTTACCTTGGTGTGGTATTTCAACTCCTCCAGGAACACACAGTAAATATCGCCTTGTTCACCAAGTCAGCTTTATCTCGTAGAAATGAATCCAATGGCAGCCTATCTCCGAGTAAATCAAAGTGAAAGAAATCAATAGACACACTTTAAACAGAGGCAATAATATCTACGGCAAAGTGCGTATCACCCCTAGCTGTTGGATGTAAAAATATGCTTTAACATATTTTGATTAACTTCCTTCCTGGTTTCGGTCATCTGCTGTTACATCTTTTCAAAGGGTAGATTCTGGTTTTGATTGTGTTTTTTTAATATTTTTGTGTCTCAATCATGTTTCCGGAGATCAAAATCGGGAGGTATGTGGAAGGAAAGAGGGGGGGGGGAGATATAAGGTCCCCTGAGCCGGAATCATAGGCACGGTCTACCCCCTTTGCTGTATATGAACTGGCTGTGCATGGCAATGGTATCAATAATTTTGAGAGGCTTCTCTTTTATTAAATGTTTCAAGGCGCTTATACATTATCATAATATCCTACCTCCTTAGTCTCCCTAGTCTCCTCGGTCTTCCAGTCATTCAGTCTTCCCAGTTCTAACTCCGAATTTTGCACTCACGCAAACAATGCCACCTGTTCATCAAAGCGTGAACACATTCCCCACAAAAATGATACCAAATGATTCGGGATGAAACACTCTTTCATAATATGTATAATAATTTACTGTTCATAGATGATTTTTAAAATAATTGGCAAGTTTCTAGGTGTAAACTTTTTTTGGACTCATACTGCATAAATGAACATATCAATATTATTATTATCATTTTATCTTATAAATGTAATTAGTTGGAGTAGGGTTGTAACGATTACAAATATATTAAAAAGAAGCTTATAATTTTACTATGTCTGATTGCATTCAATGAATTGTCACCTTACAGGGGATATTCACGTTAAACATTTATGTCGATTACTTTCGTCTAAAGTACATGCATTAAGAAAACTTAGCTCAACTGTAAATAACGATTTATAACACACTTTATATAAAACAAATTACTATACAATATTCAGTTTTGGTAAACGGTTCCTCTAAAGCGTTAATACTTAACCTTATAAAAACGGGAAGCACGAGTAGTTACAAAGAAATTTGATTATTCTAACAGCATATGTGACCTTTTTCTGAATTGAATGGCAAACGTTTGAGTACAGGAGAGATTAATTCCGCGCCTTATTAGCATATAAATGTATGAACGGTCTCGCCTCAGATAGATTTTACAATAAATTTGATTTTTTTTTTTTTCTTCTTTTTTTTTTCATAGGCATGGTCTTAATACTAGAAATTCTGATACATTGAATGATGTTCAACCGAAGCCAAATGTAGAGTCTTTTAAGCAATCTTTTTAAATATGCAATATAGTGCAAAGGCCACCGAGCTTTGCCCCTTCTGCATCAAAACAGGTCAGCATGCTTGAACAAGAACAGATTAAAGGTAGTGTATCCTTTTTTCAGCCAACATCTAACTATGTAGAACTTTGCAGGAATTATGGATATCAGTGTGACGTGTATGTCTGTGAAATGTAAACGTTAGCAGTATCCTAGTATTCAAATTATACTAGGAAACCCGTTAACTTTATAGACTTCACTGCATGTCAGACACTATTGAGTGACTGCTTTCTTTTTTTCTTTGGTAATAACATGCATACAATGAGCTGTAAAGGGTACATGAGCATTTGTCCACATCAATAACCCACTTCTTGTAATGACCAAAATTAAGCTGATTGAATATTTAAGCAGCACAAAACGTACGACCATTCGGTACAAGGGTGTGAAGATATGACTTTTTATTTAACGAGCACGCACGCTAAATTCGATTCGACAACTATATTAACGGTTTCATTTTCCCACACAAAGACAATTTCAAGCCCTTCTGTGTTCAGGGACGTTCTAAATTAGTATTATCTTTCAAGTGCCATTGGAATTTAACCTTTCCATTTATTGGCCTACAAATGGGACATACTACAACCTAACTTAAATTTTCTTCAGATTTTTTAAAATTTGGTTTACACAATGTAGGCCTATATTATTGTGTACCCCTCATTGTTACATATAATTCTGTCGTGACTAGTCCTTTGTTATTCTTAAACTAATGAAAAAGAATTCATGTTATGACAGAGAAATCAATGAATTAAATTCAATTCAATTAAACATTATATTATAATGTCACAGAAAAATTTGTAAAATGTATGCAGAGAGACGGAGAGGAGCGAGGGGAAAGGGAGAGAGAGAGAGAGAGAGAGAGATAGAGAGAGGGGTGAGAGAGGGAGAGAGAAAGAGAGAGAGAGAGAGAGAGAGAGAGAGAAAGAGAGCTGCGGAAGGTGTGTACCCTTCACACACGAGGCAGCAGTTCGGTTACGTTAAAGGGTATAGCTAGGCATGTACACCAGTATATTTGCTCGTTTTGCATTCACCCGATATTACTCTCATTTTGCGCGTCAAAGACAGCGCCAGCTGCTAACGCAGTCATACGTCATTCGATTGCGTTATTACCTTCGCTTATCAAGCTTGTGACGGTAGCACAAACGCAACGCTTGTATTCCTTGTATACCCTGTGAATCTTACACGCCGCATAATTTGGCACATGACCCCGCGCATGCAATATTATACAAATAATGAATGGTTATGAGTTCAATAGTGCGAATATTTTCATGAGTTGAAAGATTAACATTCTATTCAACGAGGCGTCAGCCGAGTTGAATAGAATCAACGTTAATCTTTCAACTAATGAAAATATTTGCACTATTGAACGAATGAAAAACATTCATTATTTGTTTTATACAACATCGAAGAAGATCTAATAGAACGTTAATCAACAAATTATGCTTTACTCCTTATATTAAAGATAAATTAAAGTTGGAGTCAAGCCTTCTCGATTACATTGAGATTGCCTTCGCGTCAGATACACACAGGGATACGCGCACGCACGACTGAGAGGTACGCAGTCTGCATATAACCAAAAATGCACGGCGCATATAACCAAAATGCACGACCGTGCAATATACCATCTATTGAATATCATGGGACCAACAATCCTCCAATCAAATGACAAGGATCCACGTAGGTGTTGTATAAACCGTCATAGTCATTTCTGCATAATACACAGGTGGCCTGAATGTTAATGCCCGTCGCACACGCGGGGTCATGTGCAGGCGCGTAGCCACGGGGGGGGGGGGGGGGCACGTGCCCCCCCCTAAAATTTCCAGGATCGGTTGAAATTTTGTAGACCCCTTTTTTTTTACCTCGATCGATTACATGTATGTGCCCCCCCCCCCCCCAAATATCAAACTCTGGCTACGCGCCTGGTCATGTGCCAAATTGATGTAGGGCTTGCGCTTTCATTTCTTTGTTTGATCAAGGAGTTTTAAGAGCTGGAGACCCAACTGGCAACAAATTATTCCAAGCAGCTGCCGTTTTCCATGGTTGCACAATAGAATCTATTGGTGTGCTGTTACCTTTGATGTCCGAGGTTCGTAGCAGTCAATATCATTGGAAAGCTTGAGTAGTGATTTTTGTCACAAAGAAAATCCTTAATATTTCACTTTTTATTTGAGCTAACAAAGGGAAAATCGAATAGATGATAAAATATGAATACAAAAGCCTAACTGTGTTCAGAAATTGGCTTACATTGTATGATAGCAGCTTTAATTTGTGAAAAAAGTAGAAATTTACAGTCCTAAAACCTGCAATTTGACACTTTTCCGATTACTTGCGGCTCACAAAAATAAAAAGTGAATTTGTTCATGGACAGTTCTTTATGATGTTATTATGTCAGATTAGTGCCCACACTGGCCCAGTCAAGTAATTTTGATTAATATTTCAGGAAATTCTGCTACATTTCCTTTCGCTTGCCTCTTGTAAAGGTAAGCACTGTGTAGGCCTACTGCTCGTATTATCAGACGAGTGGTATCGAAAAGTGATTATCATTACAAAAAGCATATTTCCCTTTGAAAATGGCTCGTTAGTTTGCAGCTAGTCAGGAATCTTTTGTCTACGTATATGCAAGGAAGATCCAGTTAAGCACATACCTGACATATTTCCCCCTGGCGGCATCAAAGATGGTACAAAGTGTATGAGCTAGATAGGACTCCATCTCTTAAAATTTCTTCGTTTGATTAACACATGTTGATGATTTGCTGCATATGTCAACCACCACCAAAGGAAAAGTAGTAGTGAGTATGTATCGTTTGTTTGATGACTTGGAATCTTTGAGTGGCACAATAAATTATGATGGGCGTCGTCAACTTACATGTATTTAAACTAAATTTGAATTCAATTCGAAATCGAATGAAGATTTGCCTTTAGAAAATTCAGTGTGAAAAAAATGAAATTGAATGGGAAAGGTTGAAATTGAAGCTTAGAAGCAATTTTCGGATCTTTAATGATCATTGATGAAATTGCCTGATGGTTTGATGAATTCAGACAGGAAGAAACTTTAGCATCCTTTCCTTTCAATGTAAGACCTATTGCTTTTGTCAACACACTTATTATTAATATCCATTTTCAAATCGAATCCTGTACAATGTTGAAATACACTTTCAATTCATGACCTTTGTTTAAATCTAATTTAGGCAGGTGTATGGAGCCTTGAAATCAGTAACGACGATAATAGTCTCACGGAATACGTTAGTATGGACGTGATTTCTAAACCTCGTTCTGAAGATGTTTATCCTCCAGTTGTAAATAGCTTCTTAGGGACATCGGATGGTTACAAATCTTGTTCCAAATCATTTCTTCTATCTGTCTCATTCCCTAATTCAGTTTGCCATTCTTTGACGCCCCCCTCTCTCTCTATCTTTCTCTCTTTTTTTTCTTCTCTCTCTCTCTCTCCCTCCCCCTCTCACTGTGTGTCTGTCTGTGTGTCTCTCTCTCTTTCTCTGACTCTTTCTCTCTCTCTGACTCTCAGTCTCCCTCCCTGTGTGTGTGTGTGTGTGTTTGTGTTCATGTGTGCGTGAGCGTGAGCGTGTGCGGGAGCAGCTTAAGATTAATGAAGATTTGCTTTCTTCTCCACCGTGAGCCTGTTAAAAGCGTAACTCGATTTTGCGGCCTGGATAACTTATTTAGTGGCCTGGATAACTTATTTAGTATATTTTTCTTGAGTTGAGAATGTTGGCAGACATCCACTGAGTGAGTACTGTGTGTGTGTGGGGGGGGGGGGGGGGGGTGGGTGGTGGGTGAGTATGTGTGTGAGTGGGTGAGTATGTTTGTGTGATAGAGGGTGAGTATGTCTGTGTGATGGAGGGGGCAGGGAGGGGGCAGGGAGGGGGCAGGATTGTTTCAGTAAAATTACCTCCAGATTTGTTTTTTTTTGTAATATATAAGTAAATAACATTTACAATTGACATATTATGTTTAAGTACTTATACGTTTACTTTGTTACTAAGTTATATTATACTGCAAATAAGTTTGTGTTTAATTATGTTTATGTAAAAGCATCAATATATTGAACACGTTTATTTTATTCCATTGTATGTCATGGTTTGTATTACACATCTGGAGAAATAAAACAAAATTGTTAAAAAAAAAAAATTTTAAAAGTGCGCGTGTGCGTGCGTGTGTGCGTGTGTGTGTGCGAGGGAGAAAGAGAGAGAGAGAGAGAGAGAGAGACAGAGAGACAGACATACAGACAGAGACAGACAGACAGACAGACAGAGAAAAAAACAGCCATGGTCTTGTTTGTTTGTTTGTTTGATTGATTTTATTTCTGCGTTCAAAAATCAAGGTTATACATTTTTACATAAGTATAACATACATAGCAAATCATGTCTAATAATATTTTACAATAACCATAATACAAAGCATACAAACAAGTACAACGGATATTTGTATATACTTTTCATTGAACTAAAGAGATAAATTTCAGGACGCAGGAGACCGCCATCTCGAGCGGTAAGGCTGGAAATGGATGGCGGCCTCGTGAAAAAAAAAAAGAAAAGAAGAGATTTAGCAACAAACTCTCTTGGTTAGAACCTCGTAAGGTGATCAAGTGGGTGCAGATGCGGGTGCAGCAGACGGCAGTTGAGTAAAAGGGATATTAAATCATGGTTTCAGACAAAGCTATTATACTAATTTAGACCGGGGTGGGGGGGGGGGGGGGGGGGGGACTCAGATTTGGTTTGGGGGGGGGTGCCGCTCAAGCCTCGAAACCCCTACCCATTAATGGCGGTCAGCCTCGAAACCCCTACCCATTAATGGCGGTCAGTTTGGGGCATTTTTATCGAAAAAAGACCCATTTTTGATGGTATTTTTTACTAAAATTGGGACCCGTGTTTAGGGATATTTTGTGAAAACGTTACCCATTAGAGCGGCACACCCCGCCGTATGTTCTCATATGTGAGTACCTACCCCCCCCCCGAAAGTAAGAGCGTTTGGCACATATGATTGTATTATTTTTCGTTTAATTGTGGCTTTCAAGGAGTAGAGGGTTCATCAAGATTTGATGTTGTCGGGAAAATTATTCCAAATATCCAGACCACAATGTCTAATGGATTTGTGCGTTATTAATAATTTGGGGTTATAGTTAGATGGAAATTTCTAGATATGCGAGTAGGGTAGGAATGAACAGAACAATTGAAACTAAACATGTTATCAAAGGAGATCAAAGGAGTAAAATGGCGATATAATTAATCCAAACTCTTAAATCAAATGCTTTAATTATCATTTTCAGCTTATCATAATCACGATAACATAAACATTGTAGAGTTCGAATAAAAACCTCGGCCATCCTCCATTTGTGATGAGATCATTACTCTAAGTAATAATAATAATAATAGTGTAAACTTATAGAGCACATACGACGTCCAGGGACGCTCATGGCGCTAGCCCAGCAACAGTAAAGTAAATGTTTATTATATAATAGAGTAATAATAGAGTAACACCATCAGAAACTCATAAACAATATTTGATATTATTACTTTGAACTTGTTATTACTCTTATTACCTTGATAAAAACCAAACCTGAGCTCAAAAACTCGCTAAGAAAACGTTGTAGAATTGTGGTTTTATTTTTTTAATAGTCGTTATTAAGACATCGGACTGTAGATCACTAATAATTACATCAGAAGTACGGCCATCAAATCAATTCCACATTTGTCCAAGCATAGATAAATGGGTATCGGTATCAGAATAATTCTTTGAATGCTCGAATACCGAATCATGGTAGCGAGACTAAGTTTAAAGTGACTGTACTTGTATTTAGTACACTTAATTTATCACTAAATTGTACACGATGAACGGGATTAAAATAACAATATAGCACACACTTTACTTAGTTATGTTAATGAAATAGTAATCACTTCTGTAAAGTGTCTATATACATGTTTATATACCATCTAAGTAGATCCTTGTTTTGATTGGAGGATTGTTAGTCACATAATATTCAATAAATAATCTTTTGAACGACTATACGTCATCGAGCGTGTATTTTTGGTTGTAATTCGCCGTGCATTTTTGTTCTATCCTGCATGCATTTTTGGTTATATGTTAAATAAACAAATAATGAATGTTATTCATTCGTTCAATAGTGCGAATATTTTAATTCGTTGAAAAATGTACGTTCTATTGAACTCATAAACATTCATTATTTGTGTAATATCATTTTAGTTCAATGTAGCTTAATATTATCCAGATTATACATCAAAAGTATTTACATTGAAAACGATAGCAACTTCTTTTGAAAAATCAACCTAACGAAATTTCAATGTCATTGTGCGTCACCAATTGATATCTGCGAACATGGCAATGACGTATTACGTAATAATCCGAACATGGCTCCTATTGGATATACGATATATTTAATAGGGTATTGAAATTGAACTTGAGTTGATTTTTCAGAAAATAGTTGAGAGTGATAGACGACAAACAGTTACTTTATACACATTTCATAGAAATACAAATTAATACTAGTTGCTTAGTAACAATGGCTTATAGCGCGAGGGATGCTACTTGCATTAGGGGGGGGGGGTGGGCATCGGGTATCGATCTTATGAGATGGATGAACTAGAAGTTAATAACATCACTGAATAGAGGGAGGGCATGGGAGGCGTCACATCTTCTTTTTTTCATGATCTTTTTACCTTCTCCCTTTCTTTTTCTATATAATGTTCAAATACATTAAATAGGCCCTTCGTTTGAATGACTTTGGAAAAAGAAAGTTTAACAAAGGGGATAGACGATCATTTCCATTTAGTTGATAGGAGAGATATGGAAGCTGGAATGAACATTAAATAAACCTAGAAGGTACTCTATTTATAGAAACTTTAGGATTTGTTTTATTTTTTATAAAGTTTTTTTTAATATTATTTTCTCTCAAAACAAATACATATTGTACAAATCATTCTTAACAATACTGGATATATTGTACATTGATATTTTGGATTAAACATAAATTACAATTATAACAAGAAAACAAAAGTACTATGAATAGAGATGAGCTTCACGGAGGGGAATTACAGCGAGATTATACTCGTATATTTGACCATAAAGTGACATGTCTGAACACAGTAGCAAGAGGTTTAGGAATTTTCACCGAAAGGACGTTCTGTATTTTGAATTGACATAAATTACTATACATTCAATATTTGTGCATAGTCATGAAATTGGTCCAAAAAATATTAAAAATGATCACGTACTTTTTGAAGAAGAATGATCAAAATTGTGTTAGAAAAATCCCATTAACACTTATTAAAGGAAAAAAAATAGGAGAAAGGGAAAATAATAGGACTGACTTTATACCTGTCCAAATTAAATAGTACAGTTAAGAGCCTGTGATAGTGGAAATACCAAATAATCCAGAAAAAGGTGATGTAAATAGGTACCTGGCAGCAGGGGCGTACGCAGGATTTTTTCAAGGGGGGGGGGGTTTAAAATCGGGCCCAAAATATTTTGTTCCCGAAAAATTTAAAATCGCGCCGGCCGAAAAGTAGCTCAGTTGGGGGGGGGGGGGGGTAAGCGGACACTTTTTTTTTTTTTTTGGTCTCGAAATTTGAAAATTTGACATTTTTCTTCGTTGGGGGGGGGGGGGGGTAAGGTCACCTTTTTTATGTTAGCCGTAGGGGGGTTTACACACATAAAATACAAAAGGGGGTTTGAACCCCCAACCCCCCCCCCCCCCCCCCCCTGCGTACGCCCCTGCCTGGCAGGAAATAATTCCTTGAAATCCGAGAGCGCCGTAATGGCAGCACAGCTTAAGCCAGGGTAATAATCTCCAAGTTTGGAACCGCTTAGAGACTAATTGTAATTCGCGCTTTATAAAAGCTGAGTATTATCATTATAATCGAAACAAGTAAAACATAATTCTCAATCTTTCAAATGATAAGTGTTTTTGCTGACTACTGACATTTATCAATTAGGAGGTATCAGGTGATTACACCTGAGATTGATCTTAAGATCCCGGATCAACTCCTCCCAAAAGTAGTCTCGTCCTCTTTCATCGTCTGGCCAAACCAGATACGGTCGATGATCACTGAGAAACAGTCTGATTAGGAAAGGGAGCTCGTCATCCACAACGTCCTCCACAAATACGAGAATCATCTTCTCTGTGCCGATGTCATTGACGTGATCGAGAACGGTTCGGAACTTCATCATGAACCACTGGTCCTGTAAGGCAGCGTGACTGATCACGATAATAGTCTTGAAGCTTTTTTCTGTAGCGTAGTGGACGGCGTCAAGATAGTACATACCAAGCATGAGTTCTTCATCACCACAAACGATTCGATTGAAGGCTGGAACTCGCTCCATCAGGGCTGGTCGCAAATGTTGGTTGACCCACATATCGTCGGCTTCGTCGAGCATGATGGCGATATCGTACTGGAATTCTCCTCTGTCGACCTCGTCGTATTTCTCTTCGTATCCAATGAAGCAGAGCTTTAGAAGGAACAATCGATATCTGATCCACCATCGCTGGTAGTAGATCAAACCTAGAGCAAAGATCAGTACCATACCTAACATCGCCAAACAAGAGTAGAGGATGATGTTCGGACCACATTCGTCTCTAGGATCAAAAGTTATTAATTGTTTTCCCCTAAAAGGCTCCAAAGTCACTGCATTATCGATGCATGTCGTATCCGTCGACTCAATGAGCTCTACTGTCCCTTTCAACCAACCAGGTAACCATTTAAGATCACAATTACAGACTAGGGGATTGAGAGATAGGTCAAGTGTCGTTAGACGCGCTAGGGGTTCAAACGTGCTACGGTTCAAGCCAGATATACGATTTCTCGAAGCATCAAGATGCACAAGACCTGATAAGTACTTAAACAAATTAGAATCAAGGTATGTCAACTCATTTCCTGACAGAAGTAGATATTTCAAATCATATAATTCATCAAACAACCCAGTGGAAATAACCCTTAGATGATTATATTTCAAACTCATTAAGACAAGGCTTCTTAGATCTATAAATATACTTATTTCTAATGCTACAAGAGAGCATTGCTCCAAACGTAAAGTTTGGAGATTCGATAAATTCTGGAAGACGCCCAATGGGATGTGAAACAATAGATTACTTGAAAGTTCAAGTCGCGATAGGTTTTGCAAACCAAAGAAAGAAGATTTGTTGTCGGATGAATCCCATAGCATTTCAGGCCAAGCGCATTGTTGATTAGATTGAGCGTTGTTAAAGAGGGCGCTTCATTGCCAAGGTTACCGGGTCGGATCAAACTTGTAGGGCAATTTGAAGACTCTAAGATCAAGGTAGCGAGGAAAGGAAGGTGATGAATAGGTAGCTCAAAAATACATGTGTTGGACAAATCTAACTCACTCAAAAATTTAAAATCGACAAACGTGTTATTTTCAATTACTTGAAGTTTTAAATTGCCACTCAAGTCTAATGTCTTGAGAGTTTTCAGACCATGGAATGCCAAGCCGTCGATTGCTGTTAGTTCATTGCGTGCCAAGCTTAGATGTATGAGTGAGATATTCCACGGGGTAGATTTACTATTGAGAGTTATGATTCTGTCTGCATCCAATGAAAGAGTACGAAGAGCCATCATTCCGTTAAAGACACTTGGTTCTATCTCTTCCAGATTGTTCCTTCCTAGCTGAAGCTCAGAAACGCCTGCTAAACCATCAAAACCATTGTCTTCAATCATAACTATGCTATTCCATCCAATATCAACTTTGTCTAGATTCTTTCCTTTGAGAGGTGCAAAGAATCCATTCTGGATGGTGTGGAGTTCGCCGCCTGTAAAATCAAACCCTTTAATGAACATTGATAATCTGACGCCATGGAAGAAATTCGTTAGTTGAGAAACTGCTATGCGCGTATTCATCAATATAATTTGCTTGACATGAAACGAAGAGATAACGATGGCTTCAATGAATTCTATTGGATTTGTGGACAAATCTAGCGTTTTCAACATGGTTGTTAAAAATAAACGACTCTTTTGAAATTTGCCGAAATCTGTTTGAATTAAGGTAAACAACACGAAGAAGATTTGAACTGGTCCAGTTTATCTTTCGCAGCTTATTTTCGGAAACAATCAAATCTGCCCCTCGGGCTAAGCATGCAACAATGTCACCTGCAAATGACTCTAAATTAGAAGATATTGCGTTAAAAAATGTCAAGCTCCTAGAACTAAACATTGACTTCTTAAGAGTAGGTAAATATGGGTTGTCATCAATGAACAGGCTAAACAAGTTCTTCAAGGGGTTAAATGCACCTTCATCAATGCGAGATATGTTATTGTCACCTAGGTCGAGCTCACGAAGGCTGGGATACCTCTCAAATGTCTCATTTGTAAGCGTGGTTAGAAGGTTGTAGTCTAGCTGGAGTCTTCTGAGATCAGGTAAGAGATCTGTAGGAACAGACCTGAAGCCCTTATGAGAACAGTAGGCAGCCTTCAGACTGAGGTCCTGAAGACATGATGCTGCCTCGATGGTTTCCCTTCGGTGAATAGATGTAAGAGTAATTATGACGAACAAGGTGGAGTAAAGATCAGACATCCTCATCTTGTTGACGTTTCATGTAACACCTGACAAGTATTTTCCGTGATTGTCCTCCGCCTAATAAAAGAAATGGTATGAAATAGGATACCTTACATGAACATAGTATGAAAAGAAACGTGTATAACCGACTGCCACTGTTTTGTAAATGAAAGTACTGTGGTTTAACGGTACATATTCATGTAGAAGGTATTAAGGGGCTTGCTTATATGCTAATAAATATAATGTTTTTTAATTATTGTTATTATTTGTCGGCTTATTTATAGAAGACTTTCCTGACCCAGGTGCAGGCGCGTACGCAGGGGGGGGTTTGGGGGTTAAACCCCCCCCCTTTGGAAATTTTTTGTGTGTAAACCCCCCTAAAAAAAACCTAAAACCCCCCCCCCCCCCCTTTTGGATTTTTTTTTTTTTTTTTTTTTTTTTTTTTTTTTAATTATTAAAAAAAAAAAAAAAAAAAAAAAAATTATTCCCATGGCCGACCTAAAAAAGGTGACCTTACCCCCCCCCCCAACGGAGCAAAATGTCAAATTTCCAAATTTCGAGACCAAAAAAAAAAAAAAAAGTGTCATCTTACCCCCCCCCCCCCCCCCCCCCCCCCCCCCCCCCCCCCCCCCCCCCCCCCCCCCCCCCCCGCTTATTCAGCGGTCGGCTGAGTCGTTGCGATTTTTTTGGGACCAAAAAAAAAAAATGTGTCCTCTTACCCCCCCCCCCCCCCCCCCCCCCCCCCCCCGCTTATTCAGCGGCTGGCTGAGTCGTTGCGAAATTTTCGGACCGATTTATAAATGTTAAAACCCCCCCTTGAAAAAATCCTGCGTACGCGCCTGCCCAGGTGTATTATCATAGTAAAGGGAAGTCTTCAAAGTGAAACGACAGCTTCAGGGGCGTCGCTAGACCTTTTTCAGTGGGGGGGGGGGTGTAGAGGCCAACGATTACCGACAAAAGTAGCCACCAATTACCGACAAAATTAAATTTCCAATATCTACAAAGTCAACCCTATAAACCTGGGGCCGAAGGCTAAATTGTTTTTCCTATGGACTATCTATAGTACTTGCATATGCGCAAAATGGTCATTTTCCTCGACGACATAAATATACGAATTATTTCTTCAATTCAGTCAGCATCATAGCTATATATTTTAATGCAGGCGCGGAGCTAGGATCTTATTTTAGGGAGGGGCGGCAGTGAGCAAGAGCATCACTTAAAAGCGCGCTCATTAGGGGGTGTGGGTGATGGGCCTCCCGCGCGAAGCGCGGAAGCTTAGACGTTTCCTTAAATTATTAGGAAAAGAAGACGATTAATTGTACCGTTTTCGACTGGTAATCCTAGGCTGAATGAAGTTTCCCCCCCCCCCCTCCCGCGCGTAGCGCGAAAACTTTGACGTTTCATTAAATTATTTTAAAAAAGAAGACGATTTGCTGTCCCATTCTCGACTGTTTATCCTTTTCTAAATTCAGTTCCCCCCCCTCCCGCGCAAAGCGCGGAAGCTTTGACGTTTCATTAAAGTATGAGAAAAAGCAGACGATTCGGTGCACTGTTCTCAACTCTTAATCTTAATCTGAATGAAGCTTCCCCCTCCTGCGCGAAGCGCGGAAGTTTTGACGTTTCATTGAATTATTAGAAAACGAAGACGATTCGTTGTACCGTTTTCGACTTTAAATAAGCCCTATTAATTTTGTCTGAATTCAGTTTCCCCCTCTCGCGCGAAGCGCGGAAGCTTTGACGTTCCCTTAAATTATTAGAGAAAGAAGACAATTCATTGTACCGTTCTCGACTCGTCTAAATAAAGTTTCACCTTCCGCGCGAAGCGCGAAATTTTTGGCGTTTCATCACAATATAGAGAAAGGAAGACGATTCCTCGTACCGTTTTTGACTCTTATTAAGCCCTATTCATCTGAATTCAGTTTCCCCCTCTCGCGCGAAGCGCGAAAGCTTTGACGTTTCCTCAAATTATTAGAGAAAGAACAAGATTCGTTGTACCGTTTTCGACTCTAAATAAGCCCTATTAATTTTGTCTGAATTCAGTTTCACCCTCTCGCGCGAAGCGCGGAAGCTTTGACGTTTCCTTAAATTATTAGAGAAAGAAGATGATTCGTCGTACTGTTCTCGACTCATCTAAATGAAGTTTTCCCCTTCCTCACGAAGCGCGGAATTTTGGGCGTTTCATCACAATATAGAGAAAGGAAGACGATTCCTCCTACCGTTTTCGAATCTTATTAAGCCCTATTCATTTGAATTCAGTTAACCCTCTCGCGCAAAGCGCGAAAGCTTTGACGTTTCCTCAAATGATTAGAGAAAGAACAAGATTCGTTGTACCGTTTGCGACTCTAAATAAGCCCTATTAATTTTGTCTGAATTCAGTTTCACCCTCTCGCGCGAAGCGCGGAAGCTTTGACGTTTCCTTAAATTATTAGAGAAAGAAGACGATTCGTCGTAATGTTCTCGACTCGTCTAAATGAAGTTTCCCCTTCCGCGCAAAGCGCGGAATTTTGGGCGTTTCATCACAATATAGAGAAAGGAAGACGATTCCTCGTACCATTTTCGAATCTTATTAATCCCTATTCATCTGAATTCAGTTCCCCCCACCCCCCTCTCGCGCGAAAGCGCGAAAGCTTTGACGTTTGACGTTTGACGAAGCGCGAAAGCTTTGACGTTTACTTAAATTATTAGAGAAAGTACACGATTCGTTGTACCGTTTTCGACTTTTAGTAAGCCCTATTTGTCTGAATTCAGTTTCCCACTTTCGCGCGAAGCGCGGAAGCTTTGACGTTTCCTTAAATTATTAAACAAAGAAGACGATTCGTTGTACCGTTCTCGACTCGTCTAAATGAAGTTTCCCCTTCCGCGCGAAGCGCAGAATTTTTGGCGTTTCATCACAATATAAAGAAAGGTAAACGATTCGTCGTACCGTTGTTGACTCTTAAACCTTGTTTGAATTTAGTTTCCCCGAAAATGTTTAACCTCTGATTTCTTTAGCTGATATTATAGGAAAGCGAAACTTCGAGAAAATACAAGTATTGTAGTTGTAGTCACTCTCGAAGTTGTCACAGCGGATAAGAAGTCACAGTTCGTAGGGAAAAAAACTTGTCGGCCGACCGACAATATACATCCCACCGACTTCAAACTTATGCATTGATATAGTACACGAGCAAGAATACCGACACAGCAGACCCGACACAGCAACATATTTACCCGTGTCTTCCTTGCTCCCTCGACGAGACGACTCCACCCAACAACCCCCTTCTCTCTTTTACTCCCACTCCTCCTCTCTCAGACTCTTACCTCCCCTCTCTCTCCTCTCTTTCATCCCCCGTTTCTTTTGTTTCCCTTTCACTCTTTTATCTTCTTTTTTCCTTTCTTTTCTTTCTTTTCTTTCTTTTCCTTTCTTTCCTCTCCTCCCTCTTTTTCTTTTTTCTCTTTCTTTCTTCTCTTTTCCTTCCTTTCTTTTCTTTTCCTTTCTTTCCTTTCTTTTCCTTTCTTTCTTTTCTTTTCCTTTTCTTTATTTCTTTTCTTTCCCTTTCCCTCTCTTTTTTCCCTCTCTTTTTTTCCCCTCTCTTTTTTTCCCTCCCCCTTTTCTCTTTTTCCCGACGGCAGCGCAATTTTACCGACAATATCCTGACAGGTGGGGGGGGGGGGGTGTCGCACCCCCACACCCCCCCCCCCCTTTGGCGACGCCCCTGGACAGCTTGCAAAAGGAAGGGGCAAACTTAATCTGAATACCGTTCGTTTTTTGTTTTGACTGGATTTGATTTATTTGTCTTGTTTATTTGTCTTTATTGTCTTTTCCCAACTTTACTTTACAAATTGATTACAACATAATAAACAATAAATTAATATGACTGATACAACAGAGAAATATAATAACCCTAGCATTACAAACGGAGCTAGAAGGCGTGACGATCTTTAAAAAAATGATTTCAAACTATTTACCGACTATGTACAAAATAGGGATGGAAAAATAGGGACAGTGCCATACAGAAACTATAGCTCATAAGTTTGAATGTTAACATTTTTCTTCCTTCTAAATGACCCTCATCTACCCATGTATGTAAATGATTAATCGGCAATTATACGCATAAAAATTACTATACATTAGCACATAGAGAAGAAAACTAAGTCCAAGTTTGGGGAGTACTTATAAATGAAACTTTGACTTCGAATGA
Source organism: Strongylocentrotus purpuratus (assembly GCF_000002235.5). Classification (NCBI taxonomy): domain Eukaryota; kingdom Metazoa; phylum Echinodermata; class Echinoidea; order Camarodonta; family Strongylocentrotidae; genus Strongylocentrotus; species Strongylocentrotus purpuratus. The sequence goes on from NW_022145499.1 coordinate 20,598, forward strand.
TCATTTACACCACGTAACAATTTGCATTTCTAAAAGTATTGGAATAATCTCCAAGCTACAGTTTCTCCTACCCCCATGCAACCTTATTCCTACTATATAATTCGCTAGTTCTCCTGTATATAACATATTGTAATAGTGTATGGGCAAATTAAATTCTATTTTTAAACTGCAAAAGAAGGCCTTACGTATTTGTACAGGTTCGCATTTCTTAGCTCACATTGATCCTTTATTCTATAAACTTAATACACTAACAAAATTCGATCTGAACACTACTCAAGTAGCAGTTATTACGTTTAAGTACATTAATAATCAACTTCCACCATCCTTTGATAACATTTTCAGGTTTAATAGTCATGTTCATTCATAACCTACTCGCATATCTGGAAACTCCCATCTTACAAATCCCAAAATATCAATAACACACAAATCAGTTAGACATTCTGGCCCGGACATTTGGAATAATTTTCCCGACAACATAAAGTCTTGTTCAACCATCTACTCCTTAAAAGCTACACTTAAACGACAAATAATACGATCATACGCTCCCCAATCTTTAAATTAGTATAATAAAACCGTGTCTTATTTTATTCTTTATGATGCAACTGCTTTCTGCACCTGCACTTGCACTGCACCCACCTCCAGCCTAACCGCTCACGATGGTGGTCTCCTGCGTTCTAAATTACTTCTCTAATTATTTATTGAAAATAATTGTACATGATTTTCTATTTAATTACTTTTGTAAACATTTTATTCATTGTATTTGTTATTGTTCGAATCTTTGAACGCAGAAATAAAATCAATTAAACAAACAAACAACATACCATGTTTGAAAGGTATTTTTAAACGGCGAATGAGGCCAAAACGCTTATTCCATGGCCACATGATGGCCGAGTAGATTTGAATCAAGTAGAATCGATCCTCGTAACAATGAGCCAGGGTCCCCCCCCCCCCCCCCAAAAAAAAAAATAGTCATGACCTAATGGGGATCCATGTTTCTTAGCTCCGTAAAAATACACAACATTTTTAGGCAAAGTATCTTAGTAAATGATTTCTTTTTTTTTGTAACTTGTGTCAAGTATTGTTAATTTGAATATGGATCTAGGGATCGAACGGTGACCGCGGCCCCTAATGGGATGGTGGAAGACACGTCTACTTGTTGTACCTCCCCCCTCTTCCATCCAAATAAAGAACGCTTCCGGAGTCTAGGAGGGATTTCAAAAGTCAGATTCTAAGGGAAATCACATAACAGAGAAGACAAATATCCGCATTGTATTACTATTATTGTTATCCACGTTGCACACGATATGAAAGTACACCGATTTCCGACTCTTTTTATACCCATTTCCGACTTTCGCTTTGAGTTTGCCCCAAGACATGCGCAGCTAGCGGTTAAATATTTTATATATTGATGTTTTAAAGGAAAATAAATATAAACAAAACCAAACAATGACAAAAATACGTTTCTCATGTGTCGAATGCATGCAAAATTGATGTTTCATATAGAAAGCAAACTGAGGCAAAAAATAGCTAGAAGCACGAGGCTTTGTTGGGTTCCCTATAAGATGACAATACAAACACAGGAATGTAGAAGTGTGTCGTTTATGCCTAGGTCACATTTGCCGAGGCGGCCGTGCGGTCTAATATATATCTACTGCCAATAGCAATTAAAGGACCGCCGCAGCATTCCCACAGTAATGTTAGGGTAGCCGCACGGCGTATTTTGAATTTGTGGAGACAGAAAATCTGCGACTTCCGTATGGCCTTAAATGACGCACGGTCGCCTTAGGGCGTCCCTGTGGCGGCCGTAGCTTGTTGACAAAAATACTAAGGAGACGCAAGGTAGCCGCTAGGTGCCCGCAAGGCGGCCGAATGGGGACCACATGGCGACCGTGCGGCCAGACTGATGCTACCGCTTCACCCCTGGAGTATATAAAAAACGCAAGGCTACAGTACGTCTGACGTATGGTCGCCATGGAACCGCCCTACAGCATGGCTACGGCGTGTCTAATCGCTATAAGGCGAACATAGAAATGAAAACAGTTAACTCCGCGTTATAACCCTACGGTGACCCGTACGGCCTGTAAAGATCGGGATACGCACTAAGATGACCCTGAGGTCACCGCAGATTCTCTGCGGCCGCCGCAAGTATCTCTCGATTTCGGGGCCGTACGGCCGCCGTTTCCTAACCGTAGAGCAAATGTGATAATAATAATGTACTCCTTTCTGACAAAGTACGGACAATTTGACTTAGGAAATCAGTGATGCAACCATTGCACAAGAGGGAAGAAGCCCAAAAGCAGAGCTCGTGTAGGAAACGCTATAGGAACAAATTTAAAAACATGTTACTGTACGAAAATCATTTTTATCAAACATTGTTGTATGGTCGAGGTAAGGAAACCAAGAATATTAATGGTCAGGCAGTAGACTCTATGTCAAGTTTGATATTGAAACCCTCCAAAACTCTCCAAATCCACACTCCCAATCTCTGCTAGTCTGATAGGTGATATGAAGTTTCAGATCGACTGATCGTGTTAAATTTGAAGGAAAAAAAGAGGAAGAAGACTGGATATCAAAACGATTTACCAAATTTTATTTTACACAACACTTGCTTTGTTATCACATTCGGGCAATTTAAAGGCCCACTGCACTACTTGTAGCTACTTGCGCCCTCTATGTAACAAACAATGCCTAATCGGTGACCATTGGTCCCCCATGATCCTCTTTTTCTTATGTTAACTGAGAGCTGAGTTGATGAGATAACCACCTGTCCAGTGACCTTGCAGGGCAGTCTAATCCCTCCTGTAAACCATGGCAGATAAGCTTTAAGAGAGTTGAAATATTCTGAATTAAAGTTTTCACAATATTTCATCGAAGATGATTTTCTCACATAATAAGGAAGCTTTATATAGAGTTATACTAGGCTGTAGCAGGTATCAATGTTTGTAATTCCAATTTTATTTCTGTTAGCCTCAGAACACATAGAAATATTATAATTCATCTTTACCTTGATGTGGTGTTTCAACTCCTACAGTAACACACAGTAAATAGAGCCTTGTTCACCAAGTCAGCTTTATCTCGTAGAAATGAATCCAATGACAGCCTATCTCCGACTCCGACACAGCATATTTTTACATCCAACATCTAAGGGTGATACGCACTTTGCCGTAGATATTATTGCCTCTATTTAAGGTGTGTCAATTGATTTCTTTCACTTTGATTTAGTCGGAGATAGGCTGTCATTGGATTCATTTCTACGAGATAAAGCTGACTTGGTGAACAAGGCTCTATTTACTGTGTGTTCCTGGAGGAGTTAAACACCACCTCAAGGTAAAGATGAATTGTAATATTTATATGTGTTGTGAGGCTAACAGAAATCAAATAGGAGTTACAAATAAATTTATTGAAACCTGCTACAGCTTAGTATAACTCTATATAAAGCTTCCTTATTACGTAAAAAAAAATCATCTTCGATGAATTAGTGTGAAAACTTTAATTCGGAATATTTTAACTCTCTTAAATTGCCCGAACGTGATAAAAAAGCAAGTGTTGTGTAAAATAAAACTTGGTGACCCATTTTGATATCCAGTCTTCTTCTTCTTCTTCTTCTTTCTCTAAATTTAACACGATCAGTCGATCTGAAAACTTCATATCACTCTCATTGCCTAGACTAGTAGAGACTGGGAGTGTGAAGTTGGAGAGTTATTAGTCAGAGTCAGAAAGTCGGGTTTCAATATCAAACTTGGCATAGAGTCTACTACCTGACTATTTATATTTTCCCCTTCCACAGGGATCCTTTATTTAATAATATTGTTCACATTATTATGTATACAAGAATTGATTTTTACATGCAGAACTTCAAAATAATATTCTTGGCCATTCAAAATATGATTTAAAAAAAATACATTTATAGATATCAGTTACAAATTAAAGTTCACTTTTTTAATATGAATATCACAAATTTAGCTGGCAAAATGATTTTAAAAGAAATAAACAATCAGAAACACTTTGCAAAAAGTGACCACTTGTTCATAAATTTCTTTTTTTTCAGACTTGTTTTACATATATACTTTTCCATGTTATAATAACACTTCATCGCTGATATTATGTTTTCAAAAACTGGCAAACACTGTTTGCATTTGGCTGCAAAAATGTCTTACCTGGCTATAATCATAATACAGTTGAGGGCACTGTTATTATTACCGTGAAACCCAAACAACTTATTTTAATTTCTAAACTTAATAAGTAATAATATAAATAATATTTAATTTTTATATAGCGCTTATTACAAATGTCTCTAAGCGCTTTACAAATATAATATTACCCCGGTCATTGGATTCAGTGCTTGCCCGCACACACTGTGTGCACAATCTCCACTCCCTGGGGAGCATTCCAGCCAGGTGTTACATGACGCTCAAAACTGTTTGACCAACAAGTACATTATAACGGGACAACCAATACTTAAGTTTAGACCATATTTCGTTTGTATGAATACAGTGAGAAAATATATGTATAATCGTTTCTACACTGTTATTACAGAATGTACATAAGTTATCTGTAACTGATTTAAATCTTAACAAAGCACATTTCATATAAAGAATTCTATTCAGTAACTGAAACCACCTTATGTTAACATCAGGGGCGGCGATCCCGGGGGACGGGGGGGGACACGTCCCCCTCGAATTTTGTAGGAGGGGATCGTCCCCCCTCAAAATTTGAAAAAGTGGACACAAAAAAATGTATAGCAAATACTGACTAAAGACTGCAACACACTTTTAGGCTCTGGAGGGCCCAAGAGTGCAGCGTTTAGACAAATAAAAATGCAAAAATCTTCTCACTCAGTAGCTACGCTCCCTCGCATAATATCCTTCAAAATGAAGAAGTAAATACCGAGAAAATTGAAGAATGAAAATGGTATATTGCTAACGTTTATACTATAGTTTTGCTAAGGAATGTAATTTTGTAATACAACAAAACTTCAAAATCCTGTTAGGGGGTAGTCACTTCCGTCACCTTCACCCCTCTCATTCCCTATATGCTCCCTCGCATTTGCGTACTGATGGGGGCGGGGGGGGGGGGTTGGGGCAGTTCCCCCAAAATGAAATTCAAACATGGTTTATTTCTAATTCGATACCAGTATGGCATGATTTTTCCCTGACCTTCCGGGTGCCCTGCCCCCTGGATCCCACCAAGGGCCCTAAGGCGGCCCCTTGATGCTCACCTGATCGTAATTTAATGCCTAAAACCCCCGATCTTCTGGGGGCTCCGCCCCGTGGACTCCACCCCAATAAGTGACCTGCATGCCAGTGTCAAAATATGCTCATCTGACCGTAATTAAATGCCTAAAACCCCTGAGCCTCCAGGGGCTCCGCCCCCAGGATGCTCATCTGACTTTAATAGATGCCTAAAACCCCTGAGGTTTATTAGGCTCCGCCCCTTGACACCCGCCGGGGCTTTGCTCCTGGACCCCACGCCAATGTATACGCTCCGCTTTGCTTTGCTTTGCTCTACCTGATCGTAAATACTTTAGCCCCCCCCCCCCCCACTTTGAAAAACGTTCCCAGGGCCTGCGTAACGTGTAAGAGTGGTGGTGATGCGGATTTTTTTTCTGCCCCCAAAAACCCATTATGGCACTGCTCCCTTGTCCCTCGCATTTCGTCCCCCGGTCATGAAAAGAAATCGCCGCCCCTGGTTAACATCGACAATTGAATTAAAGGGAAGAAGATAATACGAACTCCATACATTATTGTCAAGGTCAAACTCCTGTTTTCACTTTATAAGACTTTTACATTCCTTTATCTTATGCTTCAATAAAGAACGGTATATATATATATATATATATATATATGTGCACAACCTTTTTTTCACCTTTATCATTAATAACAATGCTTCCGGGATGTTATATGTAGGTTCAATGACCTTTGGTATGTCATTTTTTATTAAAACCAAATCGAATAGCATGACAAAAGCCATAATATTGAAGAAAGTTTACATGTACATTGTATTTACGTTGAAAATCAAAATATGAGAGAAATGATCCATCTGTTTTTAAACATCGTTAACAAAACGTACCACCTTAGCGCTCCAAGACTTAACTACGTTATCATTAACTTTTATTTTAGGGTTATTCCAAAGGGGTGGACATGCAATATCATCTACAGTGAATTGAGTAGGGTCTGAAAAGGCTGATAATACCTCTTCCCAAAATGGGTTGCGCATTGTACAGGCTAATTCTTTGTAATATTCAGCCCCCATGAATAACTGAAGAGATGTATATGATGGAGATAAGAATGATTGGAACATATGAAGAGCGAAACTTTCAGAACAAATACATTTTCTTATCCATGATATCTTAAGTGATTTAGAATGCATACAAATGTCAGTCACTTTAACTCCACCTTCATTGGCCCATTTGTTTCCTACTTACTTTATCACGCTTGCCATGCCATATAAATTCGAAAAAACGTCGATTGATATCCTTCATAATTTCTGATTTTGGTTCAGGAAGAGATAAAAAAAATAGGTAGTTCAATTTGGGTATAAATAAGGAGTTTACTATGGTAACTCTTCCTAAGGGAGTCAATGTTGTTTTTAGCCATATCGTCATCTTGGTTTCCTTACCTCCGACCATATAATAATGTTTAATAAAATGATGTTTGTACAGTAACATGTTTTTAAACTTTTGGGCTTCTTCCCTCCTGCACTGTAAAACAAGTTGGGCAGGTGTTACTGGGCAAATCAAAGTTGAGCAAATTTTGTGCAAAAATTGAGTTATTTTCTCCCAACCATTTACTATATGAAGTTACCTCATGAAAGGTAAAAATAGGTTGGGTAGGTGTAACTGGACAAATCGATGTTGGGCAAATATCGTCCAATAATTGGGTTATTTCCTACCAACCATATAGTAACCATTGAAATGATTGGGTAATGTTATTGGGCAAATTAAAGTTGGGCCATTTCTATCCAAATTTTTGTTTAGAGTGTGTGCGATGGTTGCATCACTGATTTCCTAAGTTAAAATTTAAATCACCAACATAAAATATTTAACCACTAGCTGCATGTCTTGGGGCAAACTGAAATCGAAAGTCAGAAATGGGTTTAAAAAGAGTCGGAAATCGGTATAGTTTCATATCGTGTGCAACGTGCATAACAATTATTGTAATACATTGCGGATATATTGTCTTTCCTGTTATATGATTTCCCCTACAAATCTGACTTTGTGAATCCCTCCTAGACTCCGCCGGGAAGCGCTCATTATTTGGAAGGGACTCGAGAGAAAGGGGGGATACAAGAAGTAGACGTGTCTTCCACCATCCCTTTAGAGGGCCGCGGTTTCCGTTCCATCCCTAGATCCACATTCAAATTAACAATACTTGACACAAGTTACAAAAAAGGAAGAAAATCATTTACTAAGATACAACTTTGCCTAAAAATATAGTGTTGTGTATTGGTTCGGGGCTGAGGAACATACATACATACATACATATTGGTATTTATTTAGCGCCTTTACATGAACATGCTCAAGGCGCTTTACATGGATCCCCATTAGGTTATTAGCTGTTGGTGGTTATTTTACCTGACTGCTAAGAAAGCATAAATGCTTGTAAGTAAGCAACCGGACGGCCGACGGCTTTAGGTCCTCTCCGAGGGACCTAGTAATGAGGATTAATGCCTTACCAAAGGGCACTAGCGCATCGACTTGGTTTCGAACCCGGGTCACCGGATTACGAGACCACTGCTCTACCAACTGAGCTATCGCGCCTCCTCATGACTTTTTTTTTGTGTGTGGGGGGGGGGGGGGGACATTGTGAATTGATTCATTGTAATGAAGATCGATTCTACTTCATTCAAATCAACTTGGCCATCATGTGGCCATGGAATAAACGTTTTGGGCTCATTCGCCGTTTTACAAAACCATGTGTTAATGTTTAGTAATTTTGATGCGTAGAATTGCAGATTAATGATTTACATCACATGGGTAGCTTAGGGTCATTTGAGAGAAAAAATGTTAACATTCAAACTCATGAGCTATAGTTTCTATATGGCACTGTCCCTTTTTCCATCCCTATTTTGCACATAGCCGGTAAATAGTTTGGAATACTCTTTTAAAGGATTGTCACGCCTTCTAGCACCGCTTGTTTGGTAATCCTTCTATACGATTTGTTAACATACATAGTATAGGGTTATAACATTTCTTTGTTTAATCATTCATAATACTTTACTAATACTATACTAATAATTTAAGTGAAGTAGGGAAAGGCAATAAATTAAGCAGAATTAAGCAGACAAAATACATCAAATCAAGTCAAAACAAAAACAAACGGTATTCAGATTAAGGTTGCCCGTGCCTTTTACAAGCAGCCAGTTCAATTTGAAGACTTTCCTTTAATAGGATACTTCACCTGGGTCCAGAAAGTCTACTATGAAAAGCCAATAGATATAATAACAATATTTAAAAACACATATCTGTTAGCATAATGAGCAAGCCCCATAGGACCTTCTATTAGGAATTAAGAAATATGAACCGTTATACCACAGTACTTTTATTTATAACACAATTCAATTCAATTCAATTTTATTTCGCAATATAAAAATCAAAATATACAAAGTAACAGTAAATTTTAACTATGTTTACAAAGGTTATATGCGGGGCTTTCCATGAAGGTTGTGAAAACCTGTGAAGTTGGATCGCCCATTAAAGAATGAAAAACAATACAAAAAGAAATATAACATATTATAAGCACACAACAATAAATTAATTAAAATAAGCAAAGTACAAACACTTCAACTACCTATAAGACAAGAGAAAGTAAAATAGGGAGAAGAAAAACAATATATAATGGGGGGAAAGAAAGGAAAGGAAAACAAGATAACAATGAAAGAGGGTTCAGATATAAAATTAGAAAAAAGGGGAAAAAATCAACAACTGTGCTGATCAAAAATTATTTAGTAGTAAGATTTTATATTGTTTTCTAAAGGAAGATATGAATTGTGATTTCGTTATTACTTGGGGAATCATATTCCACTGTTTAGGACCTAGATAACTCATTGGACCTAGATAACTCATTGATTTAGCTAACACAGTGGCGTTTATATACACATTTCTTTGTCTAGTTTGTTCACGGTAAGTAAGCATATTTCATACCATTTCTTTTATTAGGCGGAGGACAATCTCGGAAAATACTGGATAGGTCTTACATGAAACGTCAACATGACGAGGATGTCAGGCCTTTACTCCATCTTAATCGTCATAATTACTCTTACATCTATTCACCGAAGGGAGACCATCGAGGCAGCATCATGTCATCAAGACTTCAGTCGGAAGGCTGCCATCTGTTCTGATAAGGGCTTCAGGTCTGTTCCTACAGATCTCTTACCCGATCTCATAGAACTCTACCTTCACGACAACCTTCTAACCACGCTTAAAAATGAGACATTTGCGAGATATCCCAGCCTTCGGGTGCTCACACTGGGTGGTAATAACATATCTCGCATTGATGAAGGTGCATTCGACCCCTTAAAGAACCTGGTTCGCCTGTCGATTGGATATAACCTCTATTTACCTACTCTTAAGAAGTCAATGTTTCGTTCTCAGAGCTTGGCGAATTTAAATGCAGCATATTCTAATTTGAAGACATTTGCAGGTGACATTGCTGCATGCTTAGCCCAAGGGACAATCTTAAGTCTTTCCGGAAATAAGCTGCGAAAGATAAACTGGACCAGTTCAAATCTTCTACGCGATGTTTATCTTGATTCAAACAGATTTCGGCAAATTTCAAAAAAGTCTTTTATTTTTAACAAACATGTTGATACGCTAGATTTGTCTAAAAATCCAATAGAATTCATTGAAGCCGGCGTTATTTCTTCGTTTCATGTCAAGCAAATTAAATTGAGGAATACGCGCATAGCAATTTCTCAACTAACGAATTTCTTCCATGGCATCAGATTATCAATGTTCATTAAAGGATTTGATTTTACAGACGCCAAACTCCACACCATTCAGAATGGATTCTTTGCACCTCTCAAAGGAAAGAATCTAGACAAGGTTGACATTGAAATGAATAGCATCGATATGATTGAAGACAATGGTTTTGATGGTTTAGCAGGCATTTCTCAGCTTCAGCTAGGATGGAACAATCTGGAAGAGATAGAACCAAGTGTCTTTAACGGAATGATGGCTCTTCGTTCTCTTTCATTGGATAACAACAGAATCCTAACTCTCAATCGTAAATCTACCCCGTGGAATATCTCACTCATACATCTACACTTGGCACGCAATGAACTAACAGCAATCGACGGCTCGGCATTCTATGGTCTGAAAACTCTCAAGACATTAGACTTGAGTGGCAATTTAAAACTTCATGTTATTGAAAATAACACGTTTGCCGATTTTCAATTTTTGAGTGAGTTAGATCTGTCCAACACAAATATTTTTGAGCTACCTGTTTATCACCTTCCTTTCCTCGCTACCTTAATCTTAGAGTCTTCAAATTGCCCTAGAAGTTTGATTCGACCCGGTAACCTTGGCAATGAAGCGCCCTCTTTAACAACACTAAATCTAATCAACAATGCGCTTGGGCCTGAAATGCTATGGGATTCATCCGACAACAAATCTTCTTTCTTTGGTTTGCAAAACCTATCGCGACTTGAACTTTCAAGTAATCCATTGTCTTCCATCCCATTTGGCATCTTCCAGAATTTATCGAATCTACACATTTTACGTTTGGATGATTGTTTGCCTGACGTATTAGAAATAGGTATATTCATAGATCTAAAAAGCCTTGTCTTATTGAGTTTGGAAGACAACCATCTAAAGTTATTTCCACTGAGTTGTTCAATACATTATATGATTTGCAATATCTATTTTTGTCCGGAAATGATTTGACGTACCTTGATTCTAATTTGTTCAAGTACTTATCAAGTCTTGTGTATCTCGATGCTTCGAGAAATCGTATATCTGGCTTGAACCGTAGCACGTTTGAACCCCTGGCGCGTCTTACGAAACTTGACCTATCTCTCAATCCCCTAGTCTGTAATACGTGCCTTCACGGTTGTTTCATCGCAAAGCATGCCGGGACATAATTCTAGTCCATTTTCACCTTCGCCGTGATCAGCTGTCCTGTTGCAAACAACGGGATTCTTATCGAATCAACATCATAATCTTGTACATAGTCCGCTATTCTGCAGTGATTTTCTTCCAATCCAGTATCATTTGTACGGTAAGAAAACCAAAGTTTGTGGTTATTCATTTTTATGACTAATAAAGCTGATAATACGACGTAATGAGAGTGGGCCGAGATCCAACTTTAGTAAATGTAGGCCTAGATCTAGTCCCGTATGTTCAAATGTGTGTGCATTTTAAGTAGACTGATTGTCTTTTAAGCTGCTTAAGTACACTCGTCTCGTGTTTTAGGTAGAAATGTACAGTAATATGAGATTTATGTCTCATGAGATATTAATAGACTTTCTAGATCCTATAATTGATAATGGAATAGGGTCTACTAGAATGGCCGACAGTTAGGCCTAGAAAGTGATTGCAATTAGAAATTAGACTAGGTCTAGATCTATTGTAAGAAAGTAAAAGAGGCCATGAAAACGATAGATTTTTTCGATCTGGATCTGAATATAGTAGTCTGATATCAATGAGCTCTACTTGAGGATCTACATGACGGGGGCGTACGGAGGATTTTTTCGAGGGGGGGGGGGGGGGGCCGGGGGGTAAAATTTGAAAATCACGCAGTCAATTTCACAACGACTCGGCCAGCCGGTGAATAAGCCGGGGGTGGTAAGAGCACCTTTTTTTTTCCTTCTTTTTTTCCCCGAAAATATGAAATTTGGGAGACCGATATTTTGTTCAGTTGGTGGGGGGTAAGGTCACCTTTTTGGGTCACCCTTTAGCACAAAAAATGTTTAATTTATTTTTGTTATTAAAAAAGTGAGGGGGGGGTTCCTCAAAAACACACACACACATAGTCTAAACAAAATTGGAGGAGGGGGGGGGGGGGTTCAACCCCCGAAACTCCCTCCCCCCTGCATACACGTCTGCTACATGATCTAGTGTTGAAGAAGTGATGAGGGTTCTTTGGTCACAAACTTAAATTTGATTTTCTTTTCCCTTTTATTTATCAGTTGCAGCATCATCGAACACTATGACCCATGAATCAGAAGATAACGTAGATGCTACGAGAGAGCTCATTTCACAATGGACAACAGAAGTGTTACGTGACTTTCTACAAGGAGGGGACTCAAGCTTGGAAATCGAGTACCGTCAGCCATCCGAGGTAGAGATAAACTGGACGATGGATGGAGAGGGGGCGGGGGGGGGGGGGGGGGGGAGAAAGGCATGCAGACTGCAGAGCTGGTCGTCTACTATGTATAGAGACATTTGTGTGTACCTAGTAGATAAGGACCCTCCATCACTAGAGGGAAGAATGAGAGACTACAAAGAGGGAAAGGCATTTAGTTATTTTGCCAGTTTCTGGTTAGGGAGATATTTTTTTCATCTCGTGGGAGAAAGCTGTCTGTAATTCAAAATCATTTGATACTTGAATAAATTTAGTTCATTTTCTAGACTGTTTCATGTCAAACCGTTGATTCTACTTTCTTGTGAGTATAGTCAGAGAGATAGAGAAGTAACACGAGTAAAGAATGAAAAAGAAGCTAATATTTGAACGAGGAGGAGAAAATGGAGATTACGTTGTTGCCCATAGAGTTGGAATAATTGTTCTTACCACTTTTTATTAAATGATTGTGACCATTTGGTTTATTGTTTGTACATAAAGGTCATATGTTATAAGAACTGTATTGATCAATCTAAAGAGTCTTATAGATTGATTAATACAGTTTTGAGATGATGATGATGATTGTGATGATGAACGAGAAGGAGAAGAGGAGGAACATATCATGAGTTGATGGAGAAAAGATTGATAGAGGGGTTATCATTACAGAGAGAGAGAAAGAGAGATGGACTAACATGAGGAAGGAGAGCAAGAATGGAGGCTATGACATAGGGGAAGAGATAGAAATCAAAATTATATTTATACTAACATTTACTAAATTAGAATAGTAAATTAGAAGATAAAGCTAAAGGAAAGAATGCAAACTAAAATTAAGCAAAGACCATCACAATATCGTTTACATTATAATATAAATTAAGTAAAGGTACATGGAAACGTGTACATTTGTAAAATTTAATCTCTTGTTCTCTTAGATCTTCCTCTTCACACCTAATTCTTGCTCTCCCTCTCTATCTCTCCCCCCTCTCTGTCTCTTTCTCTCTCCTCTCTCCTTATTATCACTCTTTCTTTTTCATTAAGCGTCGACATCTCTCTCGATGCCTCTCTCTGTTTCTATGATTTTTCTCTCGTTAAAATATAAAAACATCAGGTCTGTCTGACCTTCCTCTCTTGAATAAATCATGAATAACTTCAACTCGGCGTCCTACATACAGTAATGATTGCTTAGTACTCGTCTACAACCTTCTCTGTGTTGTTTTATTTTATTGATAAAATAAATATAACCATGAGATGAATACAAGTTAGATCAATATCAACAGGTTTAATGCAATGCATATAAGTTGACATCTTATGAAGAAGTAGTACCACCCCCGCCCCCCCCCTCCAGGAACGGGAACGGAGGTACCGCATGCGTGTTCCCAAAATCTCTGGCTCGTAACAAAGAAAAAGATCTGCCCGTATTGACTTTACACACTGGACTTTTGCTGAGAAGGGGGGGGGGGGGGTACCACCTTTAATGCAAACAGATTTAAAGGGATCGGGTAACTTACTCTCAGATTCTGAAACAAAATCCTGGATTTAGCTCATGCTGCAATGATAAATTTAGGTCAGTCAGGAACTCAATGACTTTTACAATCCGATCGCCTGTCTGATTATCAAGATATTTACGATTGGAAATCGAAACCAAATTTTGTGTTTGCCAAACGGTTTTCATAACACTACAGTTTATTGGGGAAAACGAGTATGGTAAAAGGGGTCAAACAAAGATTTTTACTTTTTAGAGGCACTTCTTGATCATTTTGAAGCACAATTTTGTTAGGGCTTCAGTATTAATACACCATATCACAGACACTGGTAGCACGTAGGGCCATACGTCCATCTCGGTTTAAACATTGTTATACATTGTTAAACAATGCATTTTACAATACCTTTACAACATACACCATACACCATTTGCTGTCACATGGTTTGGAAATCACATTACAGATAATAATTCTACAACTGTGAGGTTTCACCTGTCGTCATTTGATACCCGAAGGAACACTTTTTTAGGGGCTAAATCTAATTTTTTCACAAGGCAAAATAACTATATGCCTTCCCCTCTTTGTAGTCTCTCATTATTTTTCCCTCTAGTGATGGAGGGTCCTTATCCAGTAGGTACATACAACATAGTAGGCCAGTTCTGCATGCCTACCCCCACCCCCCCCCCCCCCCCAATCCATCCATTGTCCAGTTCCTCACAGTGTCTACCTCGGATGGCTGAACAGCTACCGCGTCAAGGCAGAGAACAAATAATGACTACCGGTACTCGATTTCCAAGCTTGAGTCCCCTCCTTGTAGAAAGTCACGTAACACTTCTGTTGTCCATTGTGAAATGAGCTCTCTCGTAACATCTACATGCACGGTGTTATCTTGTTTCATCGGCCGTGTTCGATGATGCTGCAACTGATAAATATAAGGGAAAAGACAATCATATTAAGTTCTTGACCACAAGAATGATTGTAACAAAAGAATCCTTATCACTTCTTCAACACGTAGATGCTCAAGTTGAGCTCATCGATATCAGAATTTATATCCAGATCCAGATCGACAAATCTATCATTTTCATGGCCTCTTGTACTTTTTTACACTTAATTGCAATCACTATCTAAATGTCAGCCATTCTAGTAGACCCTATTCCATTATCAATTATAGGATCTAGAAAGTCTATTAATATCTCATGAGACATAAATCTCATATTACTGTACATTTCTACCTAAAACACGAGACGAGTGTACTTAAGCAGCTTAAAAGACAATCAGTCTACTTAAAATGCACACACATTTGAACATACGGGACTAGATCTAGGCCTAGATTTACTAAAGTTGGATCTCGGCCCACTCTCATTACGTCGTATTATCAGCTTTATTAGTCATAAAAATGAATAACCACAAACTTTGGTTTTCTTACCGTACAAATGATACTGGATTGGAAGAAAATCACTGCAGAATAGCGGACTATGTACAAGATTATGATGTTGATTCGATAAGAATCCCGTTGTTTGCAACAGGACAGCTGATCACGGCGAAGGTGAAAATGGACTAGAATTATGTCCCGGCATGCTTTGCGATGAAACAACCGTGAAGGCACGTATTGTTCAGTCTCTATATCCGGAGGTCTAGTGGAGCCAGACGTAGTCTCAGTGGAACAACCGACGATTATAGAGACTGAAGCTTTCGGTCTAACATAGGCTAGATCTTGACTAGATCTAGATCTAGTCTAGGACTAGGAGCATCATTATCCTGGCTGTGTAGTAAAAGCTGTGCTTTTGATTCTCAACATTTCAAACACCACTGTACAAAACTCAACTGATTTCACTCTAAATCGGTACTTTAGTGACAATTGATGACACCTAAATAGCAGTAAAATACATTTTTTTCAACTTAGGTCTAGATCTAGGTCTAGAGTACTAAAGGAGCCCGTTTTCGGCCACTTAAGACAAAATCCTTTTTTTAGGACCCTTTACTTCCTATTTATTATCATTTTTTGTTCAAATCATGAAGCAAATATTATTATTATTTTAACAAAAAAAGAATCCCAGAAAAAAATCACGAATTGCCATGACAATATTCATTTCATTTTCACTGTTTTGGAGCCAGTTATCGGCCGAGCGTTTCAGTTTACGGCCGCATGTACAAAGTCAATAGGAAGCGCTCGCGCGGGCCGTGCGTTTCCGCGCTGATGTACAGCACAAGTGGGCGGAGCAGGTATCCCACGCCGGAGCTCCCTGGTGCTCGCCTGGCCGAAGACAGGCACAGCGGTGATCGGAAGTTTGAATCTGAATTAGACAGACATATCGTGTGTGCGTGGCAGGGTCCGGCTGCATTGATTTAAGACATGCGATGAGATACTTTTGAGCTTGCGACTAACACAAAATCGGGCTCTAAATCTGAAAAATACTTGAAATAAAGCTGATTTTATGGTACCCATATTTCTTACATACACGCGTAAGATACTCGATTTTTCAGATTCGGATAGCGGGACCGCCGATTACATCGCTAAAATGTGATATTTTAGGATATATTTTTCATTGCAAATGTGGTTCTTCAGTGACACTGGCATGGTATGGTATGAGTGGGATATGTGTTATGCTATTATGCGATGTATTTTAGAGTGATTTTACCTTGCATCCAACCAATCGGCCGAAAACGGGAGCTGGCCGATTACGGGCTCCTTTATGTTAAAAAATAATTAAAAAAATCAAATTGCAAGTCTAGACCTAGAACTCTAGGTCTACTGTCAAACTTTGCTTACAGCCGCATCGGTATGATTGTATGCAGTCTATGCAATATTGTGTGGTGTGTGTATTTGTGTATGGGTCTAATAATACCTGCCTCACAGCATGTATGCAGTGCTAGAGGTCAATACACATGATTAGCATTGGCTCTCTTAGACCGAAAGCTTCAGTCTCTATATCGTCGGTTGTTCCACTGAGACTACGTCTGGCTCCACTAGACCTCCGGATATAGAGACTGAACAATCGCCTATATGCCATCGTATGTTGAAGATATCACGGCTAGATTTTAGCCGTTAGGCCCTCCCACAAACATGACAAACTTGAGGAGAAATACATCATTTATCTTCAATTGCAGTAATTTTCTAGGCAATTGTCAGTCTCTAAAAGTTCCCTTTTTACCCCCCTTCCCCACGAAATAGAAATATAAAAGAAATAAAAGGACTTACCAAGCTTTAGACTGCTTCTCGATGACCCACGTCAAGCCTTCTGACCGACAGAAATCAAAATGGCGGCTAATGAATATTCAAATACGATAATGGGGATGGTTGACCTCGCCTCGGCTAGCTCCTCCGCGCGGCACGTCGAGGATAGCGCGCGCAAGTGAAGCAGACAACACGAGAACTCAAACGATGCGAGATGTACATGTACGCGCACGTCTATGAATGAGGTCAATGGGGTGGAGACTGAAGTGAAGCCCCCCAATTTTATTTAGACAGAATAACCTTACTTGGCTGCTAGACTAATATTAAAAATATTAATTTATACAAATATAAGCCCAAATATATCCTACAATTTAGTTATTACAATTATGGCACTCAAGGATTTTGCTAAAGCTTTTCACATCGAAGGAACATCATGTTTTCTTATGTATAACTGATTTTCTTATAAAATTGAAGATATGGCGTATATATTCAATACTGAATGAATGCCATTGATGTTTTCTTATGTATAACTGTTTTTCTTATAAAATTGAAGATATGGCGTATACACTGTATATTCAATACTGAATGAATGCCATTAAACTATTACCTACAACAACAACAACAACTATTGATGTTCCTGAGTGAATTTTTTTAGCTACTATAGTTCCAAGAATGAGTCATTGTGTATTTGTTTTATATCCCTTCATTCATTGGACACTTCTGTAATCTGATAATAACATGTACCGTACTCACATTCACATCACATTCAAAAAAGAAATAAAAGAATATTGCACGGCTCAAATGAAACATTGAAGGATGTAAATATTTTTAGCTGGCCCTATATTATACAGTTACTGCATTAGTGTAGTACAGTTACTGCTCAGCGTAAATTGCATGACATTGGCACCGTGACACAGTTGCCTGCTGGAGACATTTGAAATCCTGTACGCTCGCTGAATTTTGCCAGTTTTTTTTGGGGGGGGCTGGGAAAACGAATAATTCACTATTTCCGGGAAAAGGTGAACTATTCGGCAGGAAACGTCTTTTATAATATTATTATTCTGTTTATTGTTGTGTACACTCCTAATACAACAAACTTACGATAAGGGATATAAAGTTTATAACATGATTCAGCTAGATTATTTACATATGGGTAGATAATTGCACAGCTAACAACATGTACATCACATTAAACATGTAGAAATTTGAAACAGTACTCATTTGCCAACTTGTAGATCTAGATCTACATACACTATCATTTCATACTATTGAAAATATGATTTACTGCAATATTTTTGTGCTAACAATTAAATCTACATGTATATGTACCATAACTGTTATATACATGTACATGTAGACATAGTATTAAACATAGTCGAAGAAGCTGAAAAGTTTTTTTTATTTGACTACAATTTTTTGTTGGTGTCATGTCCATTATGGTTACAAAGAGTCTATTTTCTCTTCAACAATCAAGTGAAATACTATGGAAGTATGTTATGTGTATATCCCTCTTTGAAATGTGTCTGATATTGATGCACTTACAGGCTTACTGAAACATGCTTTAGGGCCTTTGAGTTTGCTTAAAATTGTAGTAAATAACCAAATTTAATTTGGATGTCTTGTCCATTGCGCTGGAATTGATGATGATGATCCACAGCACTTGTATGGCGTCATTAATTCTGTTTCAAACATTTAAAGGTGCCCGGTTGACCATGTTGACCTTGTTGTTTTACAATTGCTGTACAAAACTGTGACAGTTTGAGATTTTCTTATCCAGTTTTTGGATTTTACTCTGGTTACTAAGCCACAAAGCCACAAATATAGATGTGTAATTACTGTTTGTTTTTTTTCTCTCCAGAAAGTTGTGAGTAGCCATGTCAGATGCCATGGATTTGAGTAGGGGACAAAATAACAGTGATGATGATGGTGGCATCGTGCTTCACCAGTGGAGGAGTTGGACCCCTGAGGACGTGGGAAGGTACTTCAAAGTGAAAGGTCTCTCAGAGGAGGGTGATATCGACCTGACACGTGAGTAAAGACACAGGAAGAGTGAAATAGATTTAGAGAATATCTATCTAAGAACAGACTGGAGTCTTATCATTTTGGCTTGTGGGCAAACTAATATGTACAGTGTTGCTCATAGGTTGAGTGGGCCAGTCATTTCGGAACCCTCCAAACTGAATTTCCATTCTTTACGTTGATGTGCTCTTTGCCACGTCTTCATCTAATCCCAAGCATTGCGCAATTATGATAAGTTTGATTTTGCAATTACTGGTAAAGGGAAATCCAATCCTGATATCGATGACAAATTGCTTTGTATAATGCAGATAAGTCAGAGAAATTGATTTGTGAAAGTGTGAAATAAATTTGGTAAATAAAGTGATCATGTAAATCTCAAATTTGTAACATTGTAATGTCACTATGACATGTTAGAATTATTTGCTTCTGTGCACAAAAATGATTACACTTCATGTTTTAACTTTCATTTTCAGTCAGCTGCATTATGTCCCTCATCGTATGATAATAATAGTGTTTGTATAGCGCATAACACATAGGCATAAGAGAATGTCTCTATGCGCTTTATGGAACAGATTACAGAATATAGAAGGAGTGGAAATAGTGCACTGTATTCATGATTATGAGATCTTACAAGGTGCTAAATAGATTTGTTTTCAAATTACTACTAAACTTTTCATATGTTTCTATATCTCTCTATGCCTCTATTGAAGGTATTCCAGCAAGTCATCCTATAAAATATTAGCTGCATATGAAAATGACCTTTCCCCATAAGATTTTGTCACAGTTTGTGGGACATAAAATAAAGACTTTTTACTAGAACGCAGTATTCTCATGATTGTTTTCTTTTGAACATCAGGTGAAAACATCAGTGGAGATCACTTGCCACAGATGACTGAGGAGAGACTGGAAAAGATTGGAGTTCAGTAAGAACAAACAATTATTGCAAGTGCTTGTAGCACCCTGTATGCAATATATTTCATTCTTGAAATATGAAATGACTAAGGTTCTTCCTATTTATGTTCTGTAATGTTTTCTAAGGAAGATTTTTTTTTTCTCTGTGGAATTATAGTTTTCGATTTGAGATCAAATGAAATTCTGAAACTACTATAATGTACGAAAGTTCAAAGGACAATGATGATAATGGTAAAATAATATATGACGCACTTTCTGTACGAATGTATTTTACTTCACATTACAATGCAAAACAAACAAAAGCAGACATGACAGTGATAAAAACATTTATTCAGTCATATGAGTGAAAGAATATTAATTCCAGTCTTAAATGTTGGTATGCCTATTCTTCCTATGGCAGTTGCACTAGTTTATAATAAATATTGTCCATGGAACGGAGGGAGATTTTCCAAAGTTCAGATGCAGGCTGTGCAGCAGTAATAAAAGTACTGGTATGTTTTCTCAGAGTTTTCTTTGTCTTGTACATGTACATAGTGAATGAATATGAGAATATTGTGTGATTTTTTTTATTCTATGTTTTCACTTATTCACATTTTTTGTAGAACAATGGGGAAGAGGTTTTCTGTTGTAGAAATCATCAACGCACTTACAAGAACCTCCCATCAAAGCCTGAAAACCAAGGTAAGCACCTACAGATTTCAATTTGGAACCAAAATCAGGAATCATATTGATCAAAATCATCAATACACCACAATTTCAAATACTACTGAATATTTTATACTAAAGCCTATTTTTTTGTCTGTGCATTGTCTTTCACCCAGGTTTTCAATGACTCGGTTCACGGCCATATTGACTTTGATCCACTGCTAATCAAGATCATAGACACGCCGCAGTTTCAAAGATTACGCTTCATAAAGCAACTTGGCTGCAGCTATTTTGTCTTTCCAGGAGCTGCACACAATCGATTTGAACACTCGCTAGGGTAAGTATAAAGTGGCCTATGGACATCATGAAACATGTGTCTAGCATTTTGTTTATATATGTACCTAGTTATTTCTGAAAATGTAAGTTATTATGCTAAAGCCTCTTTCACACCAGATCTGCATTGAGTTGCGTAGTGTGGCGTACCGACTACGCCGAAATTAGGCTGCGTAGTCATAAATGTTGCTTAGGCGTAGTCCCTGCGTAGGCTGACGTACAATGGCGTATGGTTACGTACCCTGTGCATAGGCACTGCGTACTTACGGCGTATGCAATTTGCCTACCTTTGCATACGATTGCGTATAACAGGCGTAGGGTTGCGTACGTTTACGTAGACCTGGCGTACAGGTTTGCTTATGGTTGCTTACTGTGTGCACAAGCTTTTACTGCTTCGTCGGACTGGCGAAGGGTAGCATACTATTGCGTAGGCTTGGCGTACTGTAGCGCAGTGCTGCGTAGACTTGAGTAAAAAATGTGTACTTTCTGCGTCTAGTGTACCCCTTTGCGTGCCTTAGCCGCTAGCGTATAGTCACGTACTGCAGCGTAACGCTCGGCGTATTCGATACGCAACTCTATGTATGGCCCGCTGTGAAAGGGGCTTTAAATAAGAGATGCTACAACAGAATTTTTTTCTTTTTGTTTGGTTATATATAATGAATACCCATCATCATTGTTGGTTGAGTTTGAAGAACAAAGGAGTTTGCTACAGCTTAGGAGTATATCAAGTCTTTGTTTCCTGTAGTCACAGGAAGTGTGAACATTGATCTCTCTCTCTCTCTCTCTCTCTCTCTCTCTGTCTCACAAAAGAAAAACAATGTCATTGTAAATAGCTAGGTTGCCAACTACATTGCACACTGTGTATGTTGGTAGATATGTGGTTTAAGTAAGATCTGAAAGGCCTGGGATAAATGTAATAGTTGTGAGATAATTTATTTTTTACATCTGTTTACTTAAGCACAGAAAACTTAACAATCAAGTGAATGATAATATTTAATTCACTTAATATATGAATGATTCAAATCAGTATTATAAGACCTATGTTTCATAAAGCATTTTAGTCACTCTTTTGTCTGTTTTTCTTTCCTTCGAAATGCACCTTGAGTCTAATTTGATGAGGTAGATTGCTTGGCCAATGTATGCAAGACTGGTGTTTTGGGGCAAAACATTGATCTACATTTGCCACTCTCCACCCAGGTGTTCAACGGGTACTGATAAAAAGGAATAATTGAATGCTGTGAGCACTAAAATCATTAGCCTTGCTTGAGCAAAGGTAATTTTGGAGTGAATTGATCCCGATTGCATTGTGCATATATGTGCGCTTAAGGAATATCAGAATAGACAATATTGTTCATTGTGATTTTACTATTATTATGGCAGTATAATTCAAGCAATTGCTTAGAATTATTGCAAATGGACTTATTCAAGGATTTTCATTGATTTCCATTATACAGAGTGTGCTACCTTGCTAGAGAGCTTGTCCTCTCCCTTCAACGAAAGCAACCAGAGCTTGAGATCACGGACAAAGATATCCTCTGTGTGCAGATTGCTGGTCTTTGTCATGATCTAGGTAAGAAAAAGAAAGTCTCGACTATTGCTGCATGTATGGGAAGTTAAATATAGATTGCTGCAATTTTTTTTTTTTTTTTTTTTTTTAAGGGGCTTTTGCCAGAGAAAATGGTGTCCTTAAGGAGAAATGCCCATCTCTGAAATGGAAAATATATCTAATAATGATCAATCTGTTGATTGTCTGAAATAAGAATAAGATTTTACTGCATATATAGAGAGGTCTAGATTGCTGCAGTGTTATTCTTTATTTGTAAGGGATTTCCCAGGGAATGCATAATCTTTGTCAATTGTGTCATTTAGTCACATCACTGAAAGGGAAATCAGATGTGATGAAGATTAACCATTTGATTGTCTGAATAGACAGGTAACCGAGTCTTTAAAGCACTGGCATGAACATAAATTTCACATTTCTCTGTAAACAAGAAGCCTTCAATGAAGTGCTATGGTCATCCAAGCTGAAAAATAAAGTGTCTGTTTACTTCACTTGTCCCTAGATTAATGGTTTTTAACAGATCAAAGAAAGACAAAGAAGCAAATTACATTATGTGAGAGAATAGGGTGCCCCTTGATCAGGAAAGGAAATATTTTTGTAGGTAGGGATATATTACACTATTGAATCCTGTTTAAACTTTGTTTATACCTCGAAATTTGTTGCATAATATGTAAAATATCCTCTTTTTTTTGGTTCCATTCTTTGTCTTTGTTTTTATCAGGTCATGGTCCATTCTCACACATGTTTGATCTATTCTTCATTCCTAAGGTCAGACCTGACTTTAAACACAAGGTAAATGCAAGTATTTTGAGGATTGTTAAAAAAGCAATATCTCTTCCATGATTTTAATTGAGTATGTTATCATATTTTGCAGTTATATATCTTTAATATCTAATGGTTGATTCCATTTCATATGAAAACGTTGAAAAGAAGTTTAAAAGTGTATACATGATGCAGAGCTGCCAACCATTCTGGTTTTGCCGGAATTACTCCTTTTTTTCCTCCAAATTACGGTATTACGTTTTTTCTTCATAAAATACGTTTTTTAATTTTTTTTTTTTTTTTTTTTTTTTTTTTTTTTACATACCGCACGTCGTACAACTGCCTTTAAATGGTGATTTGATCACAAATTCAATAGAAAACTAATTTTAAAACAAA
Source organism: Strongylocentrotus purpuratus (assembly GCF_000002235.5). Taxonomy (NCBI): domain Eukaryota; kingdom Metazoa; phylum Echinodermata; class Echinoidea; order Camarodonta; family Strongylocentrotidae; genus Strongylocentrotus; species Strongylocentrotus purpuratus. Next base: position 44,157 of record NW_022145499.1, read on the forward strand.
CTTGAAGAGAAAAATATTCTCAAAAAAAATGAAATGCTGATAATACTAAAATAACCACTAAAAGTACCTGCTTGTATGGAAAAAACAGCATGATGAATGAACATTTCTGCATTGGAAGTGTGTCGAGCATGGTTGTAAATTTCGTTTTCATGAATTCCTTTTTTTGGCTTGAAATTCCTTTTTTTTTGCCATCATGATTCCTTTTTTTGGTCGCACAAGGTTGGCAGCTCTGCATGATGTTATGGCCTAGGAAATGATAGGAGAACCACGTCAAAATTGTATTTTGTCAAGTCTCTAAGGGTCTCTAACCACAGATATTTTAAGTATGACCATTTCCGTAACTTAATGATTTGACACATCAGTTGGAAATGATCCCATCTCCTGATTAAAATAATGATATGGTTTTCAGTCCAACAATTACTTTATGTGTGTACTAACATACAATTTGGAGTATGTATTTCAGTATTGGTAATGTGTAAACAAGTTTTCCTCAAATATAATTTTGTAGAAGGTTTCCTTCATTAAAATGTACACAATGCACATGGGAGAGGGATACAGATATTGAGTTACATAGAAGAATTATTTCATTAAAAGTCTGTGGAACACAATTAAAAAGACTTTGATGAAATCAACTTAGGCAGTTTAAAGTTTTTATTGTATTTCCTATAGAAACCGTATTTAGAATAATATTATATCATTATTACAATGTTTAATTTTTCAAAATTGATTCACGAGGCTGTAGAAATGGTCCTCAGGTTGATTTTTTTTCAAAAGTCTCTCTATGTTACTACATACTATTGTTTGCGGCTCTTCTGAAAGACATATTGTCTGCAGTTTATTGTGTCATGATTCGCTGACACAGAAATTGGTGGAAATCCCATTTATGTGTTTACAAGTCTCTCACTCTGTAAAGTTAGATGTCCCACCAAGAAATTACTGAAGCGTCCTGCTGGTCTCTTGGAGAGTCGATTAAAGTGAAGATCCCTCTCAGTAATTAACGGAATCTGTTACCAGATAAATACCTAAATGGTGTCAAAGTCGATCCCCACGATAACCTATATTTGCTTATGTGTCTTAACTCACTATATTGATACCTTGTTACCCAGCATGAGCACCTGTCTGTGCTGATGTTCGATCATCTGATCAAGGAGAATCATCTAGAGGCCAAGCTGAAAGAGAGCGGTTTAAAGGAACAGGATCTTCTATTCATCAGAGAACAGATTGAAGGGTTACCTAAAGACTCTAGTCAGAATCAGGTCAGTGACATTTTCAAAATTATGACAAATTCATCAATGAAATCTTGTGGACTAAAGACAGTTCACTTATTCTAAGACATACATCAATCAATACTAATGTTTTTGTAAATAACTATGTACTATTTAAAAAACAGAATAAGTTCTATTGCTTTGTTCAAATGGCTGATGTCAATGAAGGGACTTTCTAGATAATTTAATAAATGCACACTTTTTACGGGCCCACTGATGGTTATGTCGGAGGCGATGGGTGTAATTCTCATAAGTTAAGCTGGGACTAAGTCCAGACTAAACAAGAATGTTAGTTCACACTTCTTTGGAGTGCTAGGTGTCATCTTCCTCCTTCAATATTCATGACAAAGATAATCTACCAAAGACTTTATTGAAATTCAGTTCACACTCATATTATCTTTTTCTTCCCCATTTATTGCAAAATTAATTTTTTTGAGACATTTCATTGCAGCAATGTATTAATATGTACAGGGTAAATAAGTTCGCAACAGGCGCTCCGTAAAAGTGTGGACTAAGTTAAGCCTGGCTTACCACCCATTATGTTTTGGGGTTGTCCATCCGTCCGTTCTGCTTTCTCTTTGTTGCAATATCTCAAGAACCACTTGAGATATGAACTTTAAACTTAGTGATAGTATTATCACCATAGGAATACAATACGAGGAGTATTTAGGAGCCACGTGTAGCTCTTGTTTGGATTTTTTTAATGTATCCATTGAATTCTCATTTTCCTACCTCTTGTAGAATGGTAGAGAGTGGCTGTACAAAGGACGAGGTCGGGAGAAGAGCTTCCTCTATGAGATTGTGGCTAACAAAAGGAACGGCATCGATGTGGATAAATGGGATTACTTTGCCCGCGACTGTTACAACCTGGGAATAGCTAACAGTTTTGATCACAAGAGGTACATGAAATTTGCCAGAGTGATCCAGGTAGAGGGAGAGAAACAGATATGCAGCCGAGACAAGGTAATGTATGGTAAAAAATTAATGAAGGTGTTCATGTCTGAGAGAGATATGTTTTCATAATTCTTCCATTTATTTCTTAATATGATGCAAATTGATATTGACCATTTCTCATGCTTTTTCATATTGCGCTAGAAGTCGAGAATCTAGAATTGTATAACTTTATCATGGCCTATGACCTTAAAAGGTAATACAAAGTTTTGAAAAATTTTGAATATTGAGGGGATAGTGATTCTTTACAATTTTGATATATTTGGATGCCCCTGTGGAAGTATTATGAACACTAGAAAATTTAGCCTCTAAAACGCTTCCGCTTTTGAGAAAAATTGAATATAAAATTTACTGTTGCTCACAGTAAATTTTGATAAATTTCAAATAGTGATTACAGCCGTACAATGGTAGATGCGACCATGAAAATCTCAGAATATGTAGTTTTGATATATAATTTCCAAATGGGAATAGCTAATCGGTCGATTTTAGTCAAGAAACACTGTTTTATAGCTTAATTAGTATCTTGACCTTGAGAGGGAGCTGTACAACATTATTATTTACAATTTCATAACTTTAGAGTCAATTTCTACTGCGACAACAATCACTCAATATTGTAGGATCGCATATGCTTCCAATATGTTCATTTGAACCAAATTCATGACCCCATACCAAAACTTTGTATTACCTTTAAGTACATATTATTTTTAATCCACAGGGAGAAAAGAACTTCAAGATTACTTCAATTTTATCAAGTTGATAGTCTTAGATTTAAATGAAAAACATGTGCAAGTCAACCTTAATTTTGTCCCCATGAAAAATAATCAATTTGTGTTTACCAGACAGTTTCTCTAAAGACATTCTATTGATTTTGTTATAACAGTAGTTACCGGTACTGTTTTTTCTTTTTCTCTCCCCCTCTCTTCCTATTGCTTTGTATTTCTAGGAGATAGGCAATCTGTATGACATGTTCCACACAAGAAATACCCTCCATCGGAGAGCTTACCAGCACAAAGTAAACAAAATCATTGAAACAATGTAAGTATTCTTCAAAAGAAATTACAGTTATGCTTTAGAATGCTTAAGTGTAATCACATGAACATATTTCCCCATTTAAATGACTTGTTGAGTGTTCTAAGTACCATGCTGTCTCACCGTCACTGTAAAATAATCTAAAAAAAAACCAAATAGTATAGAGATATCAACTGCTTTGAGAGGCCTGGCTGTTTTATAGGCTCAAGGGAATGCGCGCGCATCCTGTCATGAACCTGAGGTGCGCCTAGGGGTCATGGCAGATGTGCTAGTTCCCGAGAGCCTATAAAACAGCCAGACCTCGAATATTAAAACAGTTGATATGTCTTTTATATGCAGAATTGAAACCAGTGCGATTAAAGGGAAAGTCCACCCCCAAAATAAGTTTGTTCCGATAGAGGCAGAATAATAAGAAAATCAGGTGAGTGAAAGTTTGAGCAAATTCTGAATGAAAATAAGAAAGTTATGAATTATTGAAGTTGTGATCAATCAAATACAAATTGGCAACTCTGTGACTTATTATACGAGCTCTCCTTCATTTGCTTTGTGCATAATATTCCATAAAATCATGTTTTCTTCGTTATTGATGACGGAATATATATTTGTTCCTTGCAGGGGGAGTATAGAAACATATTTGCAATTATTATATTTAGGGTGCATGTATGGTTGAAATTTTTCTTGAGGGAAAATGAAAATTTTAGATTTTTTTAGTACTGAGCAAATGGAAGTTGAGCTCGCATGATACGTCATAGAGTTGCCAATTTGTGTTTGATTGATCACAACTTCAAAAATCCTAACTTCCTTATTTTTAATCGGAATTTGCTCAAACTTTCACTGACTTGTTTCTCTCATTTTTCTACTCCTATTAAAACTAACTTAATTTCAGGGTGGACTTCCCCTTTAAGAAAGAAGAATTCTTACCTTATCCTTTTATGGAGTGAAAATTGGTTTAAACATCACTGAAAAGCTAAGACAATGTCTGTTAATCTTCCATGGAAAAAATGACTAAATGTTTCAATCATTTGGGAATCGCAGACAAAAAGCACTATATGGTGTCCGCACTCACACAAAGACAATTTTAACACGTAAACCAATGGGGATTGCAGCATGAGGGCTTTTAAAAAAAAGACTATTTACCGGTATAGGCGGGTATGAGGGCACTATTCAAAAGACTATTGAATGGTAGGCAGGTATGAGGGCATGACTAAAATCTTGACTGCAATTTCGACCAATCAGATGGCTAGATATCTAAAAAGAGGTACATAATATTATATAACAGCATCTTTTTACTGTCTGTCTCTTCATTTCTCCCTGCAGGATGGTAGAGGCTCTGATCAAAGCTGATCCACATCTCAGGATCTTTCCAAGAGCCAATGGGTCAGTAGCTATTACATTATGATCTATACATTTTATTCATATCTTTACATCATGATCAATTTTTCAGAATCTCAGACATTTTATGCATCTTTGAAAAGTAATGTACACGCATCTTTTAGATTCTAATTGACTTATTTTGGACAGTGATGCACAATCGATTCAAACTGCTATGAAAGGCAAGATAATTTATGTTTGATAAATATATAAATTATTAAATATTTGTTTGCACAATTTGTATACAATTTACCATTTTCCCCCTGCATATCCTTATTACAAACAATTGAGGAAATAATGTCCTTGAAATGCATTTACCAAAAATTGTTTTCTGTGAATATTTTCAAAGTGTTTCTGAAGTACTTGAAATAGATGTGTATCTACCGTTCAAACTTTTTCTTTATTACAGAAACGTTGAAAATATTGAATTGTGCCTCTTAGAATTGGACTTGTACCCTATCGCTTTATTTCTAATCTCTATACACACCTGAAAGACAGTGTGCTTGAACATCTCCTCTTCTTACAGGAGGATGGTCTCAATGAATCCAAAGATTAGCATTAGACATGATTAGGAAAGAATGAGTTGTGTCTTTTCATGAGTGGACTTGCACTTCCCTCTCTGATTTTGGTATTATTTTTTTAACTGATACCCTTAAACAGGACAAAGCTGACCATGTCTGAGTCATTGGATGACATGCATGCCTACACACACCTGACAGACAGTGTGCTAGAACATATCCTCTTCTCACAGAAGGGGAGTCTCAAGGAATCCAAAGACATCATTCAGAAGATCCTCACCAGACAGCTCTACAAGTGTGTAGGACAGTCACAACCACCAGCAGACACAAAACTAGAGGTAAGAAGTATACAGGGTAACCCAAAAAGAATGCACACCTGAGATCTACAATTCCAAGAATATCATTCACACAGTGTCGTTGGCTTGTATTACATAAGGTAGACCAAAAGAGATCTAAGTAAAATGACACCAAGACTATCAATTTGGGGTAATGGATTTTTTATTCTCCTATTTTTTTTGTGAGGCAATGTCGTTTTGCAACCATAGTCATGCTTGAAGCAGCAAGAAATTTGCGAATGACGGCTTCCCATGGTAATTGTGAAGACAGCTTCCTCTGTTGACCAGTTCATCTAACTTCTGAAGTCCCATTAATTTCATTTTATTAGAGGACAATGGATTGTATTTAGTCACGTCTTTTAAGTGACATATTAT
>NW_022145500.1:0-25000 GCF_000002235.5 Strongylocentrotus purpuratus
TGTCAGTTGAACCTGTATCGATGAGGAATCTACATTTTATAGACCTGATGGTACCCTCTACAAATAAGCCTTGCTTGGGCTCTTCGTTAGGTGTAAGTGTTACAATCCTTCCATCATCAAGTCGACTAGGTCCGTTACTTCTTACAGCCTTCCCGTGGACCTTCCGGTCAGCTGTTCGTCGTTTCCCGACCTCTCCTTTTCAGGAAGAGGACATTCCCTTGCGAAATGTCCATTTTCGTTGCAGTTGAAGCATATCAAATCTTCTTTTCTCCGCCATTTCTTGCCGGAATTTCTAGGAGTTGGTGGTTTGGGAACTCTCTCAGAAGAAAGAAATCTTTCATTCATGAGCCTTGTCATTGTCTCGAATTGTGTTGCCTGCCTTTCACACAAATGCTCCAATTTCTGGATGAGTTGCTCAGATTCCTTTTCTGAACCCCTCACCAATTTGTGCGGACGTCTCTCCGATCTTCGTTCTTCTTCGATTCTTTCATAGTTCTCTGTCTCTATGGCCGCACGAATAGCTTCGTCAATGTCCTTTGGCCTAGCTCTGTGCACTCCTTCTCGGATAGTCCGGTCTTCTATTGCCTCAATAAAATGGTTCTTCTCGAGCCTTTTTCTCCCAACCTCTGGAATGTCTGGGTAGGCTTTGATTGCCAATTCACATATGACTTGGCCAAGTTCCTTCAGTGTTTCTGTTTGGCCTTGACGGCGATGACGCAATTCAAACAGAAAATTTTCTGCCTGTTGACTTGGGCCAAATCGCTGCTCTAGGAGCTTGGTCAGTCCCCTATACGTAAGTTTGCGATCGTGCTGATGGTCCAACAGACGGAGTGCTTCACCTTGAAGGCTTACAGTCAGAAAAGCACTTGCCTGCTCCTCTGTCCAACCATTTATATCTTTGCATGCTTCAAAGTGTTTCAAGTACTGATGCCACGATGTTTGTCCATTGAACCGATCAGGTGTTATGCAAGGCCTTTGGCTCTGTTTTGTTCCTATTGAACAATCTCTAGAAACTTCTTCTTTTATTTCCACATCACCCTGCTTGTTGTCAGGCTTCTTCGTAACAGCCGATTTCGTTCTTCCACTGGCCTTTTCCCATGGAAAATTGGGATCGAATCCTTCAAGGAAAGGGGACCCAATGTCCCCAGCCAACTCTTGAGAAAACATGGTATCCGGCACAGGAGTCGAACAATCGGTTCCAACCTTCCGGTCTGGGGTCAATAGCTCAGGATACAAGCCTTTCTTCTCTCCACATTCGGGCGTGTTTTCACCCTTGTTTCTCTCAGTGTACGGTCCATTGAAAACTATGTCCGTATCTACTCTCCTTCTCACAGATGGTTCTTCGAACTGTCCAAGCTTGACGGTACTTTGTGAAGACAATCCCTGTTGTCTTGCTTCTATCAGATTAATTTTTGACCGTGCATTGTCACGTTCCAACTGTAAAATTTGATTCTCCATTCGTAGACGTTCCAGCTCTGTGTTCAATTGAGTTAGGTCACATTCATTAACTGAGGACCTTTGATGCTCCTTTTTATCCATGGTGAATTTATTAAGAGCTGTAGCACAAAGAACTTCCACCTCAAGTAGAACCTCAATTGGCACCTCAACTGACACCTCAACTTGGCACCTCAACTTGGCACCTCACCTGGCACCTCAACTTGGCACCTCACCTGGCACCTCAACTTGGCACCTCAACTTGGCACCTCAACTTGGCACCTCACCTTGCACCTCAACTTGGCACCTCAACTTGGCACCTCACCTGGCACCTCAACTTGGCACCTCAACTTGCACCTCAACTTGGCACCTCAACTTGGCACCTCACCTGGCTGCACTTCTCGATAGTTCGCAGCTCACGTTAGCACCTAACAAGGTGGCGTGTTTTGAGTCCGTGTCTTAGTATGTAGTTTCACGCTGGAAGCATGACCCACGCTGTTTTAGTTGTCCCGCCGCTGCCACCAGTGTGACGAGATCTGGTTCCATGAACTTGGTAGCAATTCCGAACGACACGAACCAGGTCTCGTCTTATAAATCAGTCAACTCTCCCAGACAGTCGACTCTCACAACTCACAACTATTCAACGAGGATCTCAATCATGCATTCATCAATCACTTCAATCAAAGTAATATCCGAGACAAATAATGACAACTTACAATGATGTTTGATCTTTCAGCTTACTTTACTGCATTCCTTACTGCATCAATACAAAACACGGACTGCCCGTTCGCAGCGTTATCAAATCACTTATATCAATCTGACCAAAATGTCGCCCTCTTCAGGTTAAACACTGTAACATTCCGTCACAATACGTGCCTTCACGGTTGTTTCATCGCAAAGCATGCCGGGACATAATTCTAGTCCATTTTCACCTTCGCCGTTATCAGCTGTCCTGTTGCAAACAACGGGATTCTTATCGAATCAACATCATAATCTTGTACATAGTCCGCTATTCTGCAGTGATTTTCTTCCAATCCAGTATCATTTGTACGGTAAGAAAACCAAAGTTTGTGGTTATTCATTTTTATGACTAATTAAGCTGATAATACGACGTAATGAGAGTGGGCCGAGATCCAACTTTAGTAAATGTAGGCCTAGATCTAGTCCCGTATGTTCAAATGTGTGTGCATTTTAAGTAGACTGATTGTCTTTTAAGCTGCTTAAGTACACTCGTCTCGTGTTTTAGGTAGAAATGTACAGTAATATGAGATTTATGTCTCATGAAATATGAATAGACTTTCTAGATCCTATAATTGATAATGGAATAGGGTCTACTAGAATGGCTGACATTTAGATAGTGATTGCAATTAAGTGTAAAAAAGTAAAAGAGGCCATGAAAATGATAGATTTGTCGATCTGGATCTGGATATAAATTCTGATATCGATGAGCTCAACTTGAGCATCTACGTGTTGAAGAAGTGATAAGGATTCTTTTGTTACAATCATTCTTGTGGTCACGAACTTAATATGATTGTCTTTTCCCTTATATTTATCAGTTGCAGCATCATCGAACACGGCCGATGAAACAGAAGATAACGTGCATGTAGATGTTACGAGAGAGCTATTTCACAATGGACAACAGAAGTGTTACGTGACTTTCTACAAGGAGGGGACTCAAGCTTGGAAATCGAGTACCGGTAGTCATTATTTTATGGGTGTTCTCTGCCTTGACGCGGTAGCTGTTCAGCCATCCGAGGTAGACACTGTGAGGAACTGGACAATGGATGGATTGGGGGGGGGGTGGGGGTAGGCATGCAGAACTGGCCTACTATGTTTGTATGTACCTACTGGATAAGGACCCTCCATCACTAGAGGGAAAAATAATGAGAGACTACAAAGAGGGGAAGGCATATAGTTATTTTGCCTTGTGAAAAAATTAGATTTAGCCCCTAAAAAAGTGTTCCTTCGGGTATCAAATGACGACAGGTGAAACCTCACAGTTGTAGAATTATTATCTGTAATGTGATTTCCAAACCATGTGACAGCAAATGGTGTATGGTGTATGTTGTAAAGGTATTGTAAAATGCATTGTTTAACAATGTATAACAATGTTTAAACCGAGATGGACGTATGGCCCTACGTGCTACCAGTGTCTGTGATATGGTGTATTAATACTGAAGCCTTAACAAAATTGTGCTTCAAAATGATCAAGAAGTGCCTCTAAAAAGTAAAAATCTTTGTTTGACCCCTTTTACCATACTCGTTTTCCCCAATAAACTGTAGTGTTATGAAAACCGTTTGGCAAACACAAAATTTGGTTTCGATTTCCAATCGTAATTATCTTGATAATCAGACAGGCGATCGGATTGTAAAAGTCATTGAGTTCCTGACTGACCTAAATTTATCATTGCAGCATGAGCTAAATCCAGGATTTTGTTTCAGAATCTGAGAGTAAGTTACCCGATCCCTTTAAATGTGTTTGCATTAAAGGTGGTACCCCCCCCCCCCCCCTTCTCAGCAAAAGTCCAGTGTGTAAAGTCAATACGGGCAGATCTTTTTCTTTGTTACGAGCCAGAGATTTTGGGAACACGCATGCGGTACCTCCGTTCCCATTCCTGGAGGGGGGGGCGGGGGTGGTACTACTTCTTCATAAGATGTCAACTTATATGCATTGCATTAAACCTGTTGATATTGATCTAACTTGTATTCATCTCATGGTTATATGTATTTTATCAATAAAATAAAACAACACAGAGAAGGTTGTAGATGAGTACTAAGCAATCATTACTGTATGTAGGACGCCAAGTTAAAGTTATTCATGATTTATTCAAGAGAGGAAGGTCAGACAGACCTGATGTTTTAAATATTTAACGAGAGAAAAATCATAGAAACAGAGAGAGGCATCGAGAGAGATGTCGACGCTTAATGAAAGAGAAAGAGTGATAATAAGGAGAGAGGAGAGAGAGAAAGAGACAGAGAGGGGTGGGAGAGATAGAGAGGGAGAGCAAGAATTAGGTGTGAAGAGGAAGATCTAAGAGAACAAGAGATTAAATTTTACAAATGTACACGTTTCCATGTACCTTTACTTAATTTATATTATAATGTAAACGATATTGTGATGGTCTTTGCTTAATTTTAGTTTGCATTCTTTCCTTTAGCTTTATCTTCTAATTTACTATTCTAATTTAGTAAATGTTAGTATAAATATAATTTTGATTTCTATCTCTTCCCCTATGTCATAGCCTCCATTCTTGCTCTCCCTTCCTCATGTTAGTCCATCTCTCTTTCTCTCTCTCTGTAATGATAACCCCTCTATCAATCTTTTCTCCATCAACTCATGATATGTTCCTCCTCTTCTCCTTCTCGTTCATCATCACAATCATCATCATCATCTCAAAACTGTATTAATCAATCTATAAGACTCTTTAGATTGATCAATACAGTTCTTATAACATATGACCTTTATGTACAAACAATAAACCAAATGGTCACAATCATTTAATAAAAAGTGGTAAGAACAATTATTCCAACTCTATGGGCAACAACGTAATCTCCATTTTCTCCTCCTCGTTCAAATATTAGCTTCTTTTTCATTCTTTACTCGTGTTACTTCTCTATCTCTCTGACTATACTCACAAGAAAGTAGAATCAACGGTTTGACATGAAACAGTCTAGAAAATGAACTAAATTTATTCAAGTATCAAATGATTTTGAATTACAGACAGCTTTCTCCCACGAGATGAAAAAAATATCTCCCTAACCAGAAACTGGCAAAATAACTAAATGCCTTTCCCTCTTTGTAGTCTCTCATTCTTCCCTCTAGTGATGGAGGGTCCTTATCTACTAGGTACACACAAATGTCTCTATACATAGTAGACGACCAGCTCTGCAGTCTGCATGCCTTTCTCCCCCCCCCCCCCCCCCCCCCGCCCCCTCTCCATCCATCGTCCAGTTTATCTCTACCTCGGATGGCTGAACAGTACCCCCAGAGTCAAGGCAGAGAACACCCATAAAATAATGACTACCGGTACTCGATTTCCAAGCTTGAGTCCCCTCCTTGTAGAAAGTCACGTAACACTTCTGTTGTCCATTGTGAAATGAGCTCTCTCGTAGCATCTACGTTATCTTCTGATTCATGGGTCATAGTGTTCGATGATGCTGCAACTGATAAATAAAAGGGAAAAGAAAATCAAATTTAAGTTTGTGACCAAAGAACCCTCATCACTTCTTCAACACTAGATCATGTAGCAGACGTGTATGCAGGGGGGAGGGAGTTTCGGGGGTTGAACCCCCCCCCCCCCCTCCTCTAATTTTGTTTAGACTATGTGTGTGTGTGTTTTTGAGGACCCCCCCCCCTCACTTTTTTAATAACAAAAATAAATTAAACATTTTTTGTGCTAAAGGGTGACCCAAAAAAGGTGACCTTACCCCCCACCAACTGAACAAAATATCGGTCTCCCAAATTTCATATTTTCGGGGGAAAAAAGAAGGAAAAAAAAAGGTGCTCTTACCACCCCCGGCTTATTCACCAGCTGGCCGAGTCGTTGTGAAATTGACTGCGTGATTTTCAAATTTTACCCCCCGGCCCCCCCCCCCCCCCCCCCTCGAAAAAATCCTCCGTACGCCCCCGTCATGTAGATCCTCAAGTAGAGCTCATTGATATCAGACTATTATATTCAGATCCAGATCGAAAAAATCTATCGTTTTCATGGCCTCTTTTACTTTCTTACATTTATAATTTCTAATTGCAATCACTTTCTAGGCCTAACTGTCGGCCATTCTAGTAGACCCTATTCCATTATCAATTATAGGATCTAGAAAGTCTATTCATATTTCATGAGACATAAATCTCATATTACTGTACATTTCTACCTAAAACACGAGACGAGTGTACTTAAGCAGCTTAAAAGACAATCAGTCTACTTAAAATGCACACACATTTGAACATACGGGACTAGATCTAGGCCTACATTTACTAAAGTTGGATCTCGGCCCACTCTCATTACGTCGTATTATCAGCTTTATTAGTCATAAAAATGAATAACCACAAACTTTGGTTTTCTTACCGTACAAATGATACTGGATTGGAAGAAAATCACTGCAGAATAGCGGACTATGTACAAGATTATGATGTTGATTCGATACGAATCCCGTTGTTTGCAACAGGACAGCTGATCACGGCGAAGGTGAAAATGGACTAGAATTATGTCCCGGCATGCTTTGCGATGAAACAACCGTGAAGGCACGTATACACAAATACACTTTGGGCGACCTTCCACGCAAGCCGCCGTAAGTGGCGCTACAGTTGGGGGGCAGCTGGGGGGCTTCTGGATAGCACCTGAATGGGAAAGTTGAATGAGCGAGAGCTCGTTCGTACTTAGGCCCGCATCTACTGGCGGTGTGGTGAGAGTGCCTCCGTACCGTAAGATCGAACTCACAACTCTGCTCCAGCTAGCTAAAATTCCTTGAATTATTTATATTCTAACTCTAAATCATTCCGTCTCTCACTCTCTTCAATTCAATAAAATCATCTGCATGTTAACATACACGATAATGAATATGTGGGGCACCGTTACAACGGCGTCTCCCAAACTTCGATTGCCGAAAACGCACGCAAAACTCGCCAATGACGGACATCATCTACCCATTCATCCATCGTAAATGAAATAAATTTAGACAAAATGAAGTTGAAATGTCCGAAAGCGGCAAGGAATAATAAGTGGTTTGTCTGTGAGAAAGCAATGATCGTTGCATGCAAGATGAAAGCGCAAGCTGATAGAAGCCCCCCAGCGTGTAATGATAAACGTAGAGGGCTCACATCCATGAAAATTCGCCCGTATCGGTGTATACGTTTATTGCATTAGGTAACTTAAAACACACGTACACTAAATCACGCAATTGTCACTGCAATATCACCATTATAATAACGTGATTATCCCTACCTTGGAGACCATGGTTTGTAAACCTAATACTTCCGTGTTTGTTTGGTTATGAAATTACATCTTCATACACGAAATTATCGCGTCACAGAAACACGTGAAGCGTTAATGATAGTTTTAGTCAAAATATCTGCGTGAAATTCACGTGAATATTACGAGGCTGACTTGAGATGAATCATGTTCTTCATTCACGTGAAATTTACGTCGAAGAGGAAGTATGTTACTGTAACCCGCGTTCAACCCAATAATTACGCAAATGTTACACAATAAATGAACCAAAATAATGACGTTCTCATCCCGTTTCTGAACATCGTGTCTTGGATCTTCCATAATTACATCCAGGCGCGCCGGAAGCAGTTTGGGATTAGAGGGGGTTGGGTGGGGGGGGGGGGTGCAAACATCCCAGAAGAGAAAGCTAGTTGCAACTGGTCCAGTTGATGAACCATTTTTAATGCCAACTGGTAACCCTGGAAATTGAAATGGGCTAAATGATCCAGTTGATCCAGGCCAGTTATAATTCAACTGGTCTAGCTGAGCCATTAGAACCATTTAGTAAAACTTCCAACCAGTTGAACAGCAACAATACTTCAAAACTGGTACGTCTGTATTTCCAATGTAAGGGCATTGGTAATAAGTAGACTTACATAATTGAATTAATCGAAACAAATTCGTATACTTGTACTTTATTGAAATTATTTTAGTTCACAGTTAATGTTTCCCTTATTCATGTTTAACTATTTATACGAAGTAGCGAAATGTCCTAATAACTGGTAATTTATATTTGTAGTATTTTCGAAATGAATTGCATATAACTAAATCATCAGTAATAAAGAAATATGCTGTAAATTCAGATAAATTGTTTTAAAAACATAGATCTGCACACACCCCATATTCAATATGCAAATGAATTGGTGTCAGCTGGGTCAACTCGAAATATGCCAACGCTCAGTCATCAACTGGTGCAACTGGAAATGTGCACACTCCAGTTATCAACTGGTGCAATGAAAATATGCCAACAGTCAGTTATCAACTGGTGAACATAGAAATATGCCAACAGTCACGGGATTATCACCACGGAACTTAAATAGTAACTGTGAAACCATCAAGACACCCAAGAATAACTCATTTTCACACATGGAAAACACGGAATACCCAGCTTATATTAATAATCCGTTTGAGTCACGCGATCATCACCGCGGAACTGCTGGCAACTTTGACTACAATTTAAATAGGTGTTTTAAGACACCTAATCATGACTAATTTTTCACACCTAAAAGTCACGTATGCCCAGCTTAGATTAATAATCCGTTTGAGTCACGAGATCATCACCGCGGAAGTTATGGCAACTTTGACTTCCATTTAAATAGGTGTTTTAGTACACCTAATAATGACTAATTTTTCACACCTAAATATCACGGATTCACAGCTTAGATTAGTAATCAGTTTTAACTACGTGATCATCACCAAGAAAGTTATGGTAACTTTGAAACCATTTAAATAGGTGTTTTAAGACACCTAATAATGACTAATTTTTCACTCTTAAAAGTCACGTATGACAAGCTTAGATCAATAATCCGTTTGAGTCACGAGATCATCACCGCGGAACTTATGGCAACTTTGACTACCATTTAAAAAGGTGTTTTAAAACACTTAATAATTACTAATTTTCACACCTACATATCACGTTTTCACAGCTTAGATTAGTAATCAGCTTGAGCCACGTGATCATAACCAAGAAATTTATGGTAACTTTGAAACCTTTTGAAGAGGTGTGTAAGACACCTCAGAATTACTAGTTGAATATAACCAGAGATTCACGGACAGAACAATAAGACGATTAGCCGGTGTAAGTAACGTGATTATTACCATCAACCTTGGATAACCTGTGAAACCAATCAATAAAGGTGCTTACAAGACCAAATAATTACGTATTTATCGCCACCATCGGTTAACGGACAAAAAACTCGTTGCTTGGTCTAGTGGTTATTTGGTCATAAACACTTGATTTACAGAGGTAAGTGGAATCACGTTACTCCAGTCGCGTGATAAACTGGTGGTTTTTAGGTTAGATGAAAACGTGAACAGGAGTACCTTTTTTGTTTAAATGAAGGCACGTGTCGATAACGTTTAAATCTAGTTCAAAAGGCACTATACTTTAAAATCACTTAAAATACACTCCCAAAAGAGGTTACATTTTGGTGTTCTGTTTATTGGGAACATTTACCAGCAATACGATGTACATTTTCCGGCGGGCTATACTATTTTTCGAGTTATTCATCAGTGATGATTAGATGGCGCTGTTTCTATTTCTCTTCAAAGAGATTCGATCATACACTTAACCCTTTCCCTTTTTTCCATCTCTCTGTCTCCCCCATCAACATAGTAACAACGAAAGAGACCATGCTCTGTAATCAAGACCATACCATTTTATTTAATACATTTTCGATATACTTAAATTGGCAACTATTACCTTCTGTCCCAGATCCTCATTTTAAACGACTGATGCGAAAGACTAGTCGACGCACCCTTTCGAGAAAAGCCCCCCCCCCCCCCCGCTTTTATCGAAAGGGTGTGTTAAAACGGTACTCCGCTCTCAACGCACCCTTTCGAGAAAAGCCCCCCCCCCCCCTTCTTTTATCGAATAGGTGCGTTGAGCACACCACATCGCGCCGCACCGCAACGCACCCTTTCGATGAAAGCCGATCACAGTATGGACATAACTTGCACAAGCAGGGGAGGACGACCTTGAGATTATTTTTCGTACTTAATCTCTTTTTCAAGTTTTTCTTTTCCATTGGGTTATCCCCGTGAGACTAACAGACTGCACCATGATGTCTGATGAACTGTGTGGGCCAGGGGTGGGGGGGGGGGGGTGGCGGCGACCTTGAGATTATTTTGCGTACTTCATCTTTTTTCCAGTTTTTCTTTTTCATTGGGTTATCCCCGTGAGACTGAACGACTGCACCATGATGGCTGATGAACTGTGTGGGCCAGGGGGGGGGGGGGGGGGGAGGGGAACGGCCTTGAGATTATTTTGCGTAATTAATCTTTTTTCAAGTTTTTCTTTTCCATTGGGTTATCCCCGTGAGACTGAACGACTACACCATGATGACTGATGAACTGCGGGGCAGGGGGGGGGGGGGGTGGTAAGAGGACATATTTTTTTTTTTGGTCTCGGAATTTGAAAATTGGACATTTAGCTCCGTTAGGAGGGGTAAGGTCACCTTTTTTTAGGTCAGCCATTGGCATAATTTTTTTTTTTTTCAAAAAAAAAAAAAAATTACAAAGGGGGGGGGTTGCTCCAAAATACACACATACATCCTTATTTCGCGTTCCCTCTTTTCATATTCAAAGAATTGAAAATTCCGTCACGCATGCTGGATAACAGTTCCCATTTATTGCCGTATAAACAACATTTACCAGCAATACGATGTTCATTTTCCGGCGGGCTATACTATTTTTCGAGTTATTCATCAGTGATGATTAGATGGCGCTGTTTCTATTTCTCTTGCTCGGATATTGATTCAGTGGGTATCACAGCTTTCGTTCATTCGATGCCGGTGCGGGCAATAATTTAGGTGTCGACCATGAACAGGGTGTGAGTATTTTTTATTAAAAGGGATTTTAATATTTAAATGGTTAAGTAAATGTTACTTTTTTTAAACAAAAAAACTAAAGCGGGCCCCCCTCCTCCTGGCAAAAAAAAAAATTGTTTTTTTTTTAATAATTTGTTTAGTCCTCTGACCCCCGCTTATTTGCCGGCTGGCTGATTCGGCTCTAAATATGTTATGTTCTTACGTATAAAAAAATAAAAAAAGTGCTCTTAAAGGTAGGCCTACTATGTCCCATGTGCAGGCCAACAAAAATGAAAAGGTTAAATATCAACGGCATTTGAAAGATAATACTAATTTAGAACTTCCCTAAGAAAAAAGGGGCTTGAAAATTTCTTTAAGTGGGAAAATAACGACTATTAGTTGTCAAATCGACTTAAGTGCTACCAAGTCAGTAAGTTGTCTGATTTTCAGACCATTACACCGAATGGTCGTACGTTTTGTGCTGCACAAAGATTCCATCAGTTTAATTTTGGCCATTACAAGAAGTGAGTTATTAATGTAGACAAAGTGCTCATTTACCCATTACAGCTCACTTTGCGTATGTTATCACCAAAGAAGAAAAAATCCAGTGTCTGACAGTGAAGTCTAGCAAGTAAACGGGTTTCCTTGCATAATTTGAATATTAGGCCACTGCTAATGTTTAAATTTCGCAGATAGAACATACATGTTCATAATTCCTGCAAAGTTCTACAGAATTTGGTGTTGGCTGCAAGAATCATCATTTGCCAGCAATACGATACATTTTTCGCCTGGCGACTGTTTTTCGAGTTAATCATCAGTGATGATTAGATGGCGCTGTTTCTATTTCTCTGGCTCGAATATTGATTCAGTGGATATCGCAGCTTCTGTTCATTTTATGATGCGGGCAAAAATGTAGGTGTCGACCATGAACAGGGTGCGAGTTTTTATTTATTAATAGGGCCTTTTAGATTTTCATGGTTACCTAATTGTTACCTTTTTAAACAAAAAACTTAAGCGGGCCCCCTCCCCTTGGCAATTTGTTTGTTTAGTCCTCTTACCCCCCCCCCCCCCCCCCCCCCCCCGCTTATTCGCCGACTGACTGATTAGCATCTAAATACTTTCTCACGTATAAAAAAGGGCTCTTACCCCCCCCCCCCCCCCCCCCGGCTTATTCACCGACTGGCTAAGTCGTTGCTAAATATAGGATTTCTCGGTCACTTTCGTAAGTTGGCCACACAAATTCATTTTATGTTCATTCAATTTCGCCGATTCTGTCACCGCAGCTGTTATTTTTCGTTCAAATTCGTTTTTTAGCATTTAAATTCCTAAAACGATCATTCAAAAACATTTCATTTTCATTCGAATTAAAACGTGTTTCTTTTTCGTACAATTTTCATTCAATTTAAAGCGAAACGATTTGCGATTACGTAATAGCGTCTTCCGTGAATTCAAATTCGTTTCTTTGCATACAGTTTCACACGTTTTGCAGACAAATTAAACATGTAAATCTTACCCAGAATGATTATATAAAACCCCGCAAGCTTAGTTCCATGCTAAATCCATTTCAAATTGTATGGGTTGGTGAGCCACAAACATCTTATTTGTCCTCACTATGGGTGTATACTTATGTATACCCTCTAAATCATCACCATTTAGCAACTGAACGATCATGTGTTAAGTAGATCAAAACCTAGCCACATCAATATAGAATAAGCATGGAACTAAGCAAGAGTGTCTTTTTATGAATATGCAATGATATAAGTGCATGCAAAGTGTGTGTTTACAGACTACGGTTGTATTTATTGGAGTGGCGTACCATAATGGTGGGGGGGGGGGCAGGTATCAATACTATATACATTGATTTATTTGTAATGTTTTGTTTTGTTATGTTTTGGATAATTTATTCGATGTTCGTAATCTCTTTGAAGCCATTTATATTTGTGTTATTATATTTAGTCTGTATTGAACATGTTAAGAACAATCTATGAGTATCAGTTCAATCACAATCATAATCACATCAAAATCTGAATCACCATCACACTGAATCACAATCACGATCGTGATCACAGTCACAATTACCATCTCAGTCACAATCGTAATCACCATCTCAATTACAATCACGATCACGCTACACAATCATTAATGAGTTTGATACATTGTATGCTCACTGCGCGCACATCTCAATAACTCATGTCATGTGGACATAAACTAAAGAATACACGTATACAAAATGAAATCTTGATTTGGTTATAATGTTAATGATCATAGTTACATCATGCATTACATTACCATGTTCGTCTACGTAATATCACTTCCAAAAGATGACCGAGTACGATAAAGTCCGTGATGAGAACATCAGTAAGATGATGTCCAATCTTATATCTAGAGTTGTTTAACCCTCTACATGTTGACGGGCAAGACATCTAGGCATGTTATATAACTCATTTGTTTAATTTAGATGAGAAACATGTGCATATACCATGTATACCATAGGTTTCTAAATATAGGCGAATATGAATGAAAACTTTGTTATTTAGAATGACCCAAAGTGAAATTGAATGGTACGGACGTCCGATTTGCCATTGTTGACGAAAATGAATGCAAACTGCGCATTTGTAAGCGGTTGTTAAATTGAACGAAAAAAGTGCTAAATCCATTGACCGAATAAGTAAATCAAATGAAAAAAGTGTTATTTTGAATGTAATTAACACGCCGGCAGCTTTATTTCGCGAATTTGAATGAACTTTGTATCAAAACGAATGAAAAGCTTACGAAAGTGACCGAGACATCCTATATTTCCTCACAAATTTATTGTACAAAAACAAATGGGGGGAAATGTGCTCTTCTCCAAATCCTTCGCTCTTGTCACCAGTTATCAACTTTCAGAACTCAACTAAAGACATATCTATTTCAGATTGCTTACAATGAGTCACTGCTTTTTTGTCCTTCCATGCAGTTCGAATCATGAACAGGCATTTTTGGTAGTTTTTCAGTCTCATCAGCGCCTTTGAATAGGCAACTATTATATTGGCGCTTTATAATATAATCATGGCTGATTGTCAACGAAACGGAGTTAAGTCTTTTGTTAATTCCGTTGGTTGCTACGGCAGGCAGCCAGTGAAAACGAATTCGTTTAATGAAATTATGGAAATGCAAGCACTTCTTTAAACAAACAGAACTTTGTTATTCCTAGCTCATTTTTCCGAATTAAGGTGTCATATGAAAGGGCAGAAACTCAACTTTCTAGAAATGTGATTTTCTCTTTGAAATCCAGATATCGTCTGCCTAATGACTTTTTGGTTTCCTCTCTTCAAATTGTATATGAGTTGCATCAAATGAAAGAAGAGGATATAAGCTTTCAAAACACGTGTCATTTATCAATTGTATTGTGATTAAGTTATAATAAAACATAGATAAATATCGGTTTCGTTTTTTCTGGGACGCACTGTACAGAGGTAGTTATTAAGACAGGTTTGAGTGTTCTACTTTGAAATAAAACATGTTATCAATATGTTAACTGCAATCTCTGTGATGATGCATAATGTTTGCAATAAAGATTCTTAAAGAAAAGCAATAAGTCGCTTCACTTTGTCTCATTGCTAATTTTGTTGATGTCTATCCCGTCAATTTGACTTTATTCAGTTATATATTCCCCGACCCCATTGATGTCGATGCCTTACATTCACAATGAAAATACAAAAAAACTTCGTTGTGATGTACCGACAAAAGTAATGGAAAGTATATTCAAAAGTAAAAGTGTATAAAAGATTTTCTGTATCCATTAATTTCGCTCACTCGCCTAAAACAACATTTTAATTCCTATGCCCTTGGTCCACTTAATTTTACCATCTCTTTTAGTCTTAGAAAGCCAAAAGATTTGTTCATTTTTACACAGAAAATATACGTGGTATACATACACATTCCCGAAGACAAAACAAAAATTGATGTCGGTCGGTTAATTTTTGGTGGTCCAACCCCCCCCCCCCCCCCACCTCCTCCCACACACACACACACACACACGTAAACTCAAATAACCTGGATGCGCTACCGCTCTTTCCCCCAGCATTCTTCCTGTAACACGTAGGCCAAGCTCCCCATTCCATACCAGCATGGTGAAGAAATAATCGTACTACAAATCCTAATGCCCCAGATCAAAAATGTGAATTCCATCCATAACTCATTCCCAAAACATTTTCAGCAAAACTTCAATAACAAATAACATAAACAATGATTAAAGAAATAAATAAATGATTTTATTGATAAATAAATATCAGATTATACATTTATTTATAAAGACACAATTAAAATAGCCATGAAATAAACTAATAGGTAAGTAAATAAAACAAGTGCAACTAATTTTTGCATGAAAGCCACAGTCACTGCCGGTACCGTTTAACCCTAATGAAACCGGGGGAGGACCCCTTATGGTATCAGAACCCTCAAAATATACCCAGCCTCATTATTAGGGTTAAGTGAGGGATAGGCCTACGTATGATAGAATGGCTTTCATTTTTGGAAATTGGAAGGGTCGTCATGCACCCGAAAGTATTCTTTGGGCCCCAAAGAAGACATTTTATTTGAGGAAAAATAAAAATCCTGACCTTGATGCGAATTCTAAGTTAATAAATTGATTATATACATCTTTCAGTGTCACAGAAAAACATGGCAAGCATTCGATGAATTTATGTATGCCCGATGATAAAATTGCAGTATATTTAAGCAAATAATTGATAATAAGAAAGATACATGAACACAAATAATACTAGACTTTAATTCGTCACTTTGACGAATTAGGTGATACGTGCTATTTTTGTATCATGAAAGTGTGCCGATGATGATCTAAAGATAGTATTCATCAATACGATAATGACGATATTGATGCTGATGATTTTTTGGTTTTAAATGACGATGAACATGATTAAAAGTGGTATAGCGCCCCCTTCAGGTATTCGATAGAGAATTGTTATATGGTTAACCTATTAATTTACTAAACAAGCTCAAATTTTCGCCTGATTGCAGAGCCTACCAATCATTAAACTGATATTTCTACGCACAACATACACAACATGATGAACAAGTCTAGACTACTAAGCTACAACATACTCAAAGATCAACAAAATCCAAAGGGAAATAACGGCGATATCGCTCAAAAAGACAGAAATGTAGAATCCAGATTGGAGAAAAAGTCATCCCCCATAGGGATTACACCCCAAAAGTAATAGATTAAGTGTAAATAGGGTAATAATAAAGTAAATAGGGTTGTTTATTACATTATTTGCGATTCTACGTGTTTAAATAATCAAAGGAGATATATTATTTTGTAAAATGCTTCTCCCACTTATATGCTTCTCCCATTATCTATTCATATGTCAAGATTAAATTGTGTCTCCTTGATCATCATGGATCTAGGGAAGATAGATTGAAACAATATATGACCTTTGACCGTGTGCAGTAACCAGTTACACATTTGACTCTAACATCATGAAGAACACCTTTTGACGATGTTATCTTATTCAAAGAAATGAAAATGTAATTGATAAATGATTATCATCATTATGATAATGATGATCATGATGATAATGATCATGATCATGATGATCATGATCATGAGCGCGATCATGACATCTTATTGAAAAAATGAGGGTTGATTTAGATAGCATATAGTCTCAGCTACAACTTACTCAAAAATCAACAAAATCCAAGCAGAAATTACGGCGATATTGCTCGCAAAAGACAGGAATGTAGACTCCAGATTTGAGAAAAAGTCATCTCCCATAGGGATTTCATGCAAAAAGTAATGGATTAAGTGAAAATAGGGTAATAATAAAGTAAAAAAGGTTGTTTATGACATTATTTGCGATTCTACGTGTTTAAATAATCAAAGGAGATGGTACAGTGAAGGTCAAAAGGAAAAAAAAGTGAAGAAAAAAATTGTTGGAGACACCCGGACTCGAACAAGGGATCTCGAGGTTGGAAGTCAAGTGCGTTACCGATATACCAAAACATCTCCCATAGCGATTACACGTAAACAGGAAATGGAATTCAGAAATCCTACTTTGCAAGTGAAATATGAGCATGATCCCGGCATCTAATCGAAAAATAAAGGGCACCCTTGTGATAGCTCCTTGTCTCAGCTACAACATATCCGAAGCTCAGCGAAAACGAAGCTAAAACAACGGAGATTTTGCTCGCGAAAGACGAAAATGTAGAATCCAGTTTTGAGAAAAAGTCATGTCCCATAGAGAATACACGCAAAATGCGAAAAATTGACATGCCTCCTTTAATCGCAAAAATACACCATGATACTTTTGTTAAAAATAAAAATTGTGAACATTACATTTGTAGAAAATTGTCTCAGCTAGAACATATCACAATTAAAAAGAAAATTGATCCATATTTACAGAGATACAATCAATTTTCCAAAAATATGCTGACGTCATAATATGCAAATTAAAATTTTGAGTTTGGAGGCCATTATGATGACGTCATGAGTTAATTGAGGATCACATGAGACATGAAATCATATTTCCAACTCATAATCTATCCAAATATGAATTTTTTTTAGGAGTTTCTATCTATTCTAAAGAGTTACAATGAATTTTATATAGGCATGTTTTTGCCCATGTATTGTGGATAAAGATAACGCAAATCCGCGCGTGCTGTCAACTTTGACGGACGCTCATTGCGTTAATAAAAGGTGAACAAATTATCAAAATGCTTGGAAAAATGTACCGAATATGATGACAGAAAAAAATCGGCGATTCTATGTTGCAAAATGCCAGTACGCGCGAAAACGCGCGCGCATGCGCGTGTGCGTAATTTTTTTATCAAATGCTCCATATGGCCTAAAACGTATGCAAAAAAAATTTGGGATGATTTAGAGCATTTCTAATTTTTGCGCGCGCGGACGAGCGCGCACGCGCGCATTTACGCACGTTTATTGACCTCAACTTGACCGGACGGATATTGATCTTAATCATGATAAATATGAATGAAAAATTATTATTCGTTATAAAGATATGATCATTAGTTGATTTTCACAAAATGGCGCCTGGATGACGTCACGATGACTTTGAGTCTTTGAAAAGTCACGCAGTTCTAAGTTAGACTAAGATCTATCATCATTGAAAGATTCATAACAATGGCTTCATTCAGTCTTGAGATATCCTGCGAACAAATTCGAGGAAGAATAATAATAAATAAATAAATAATAATAAAAATCTTGACGAAATCAAAAGGTGATACGTCTACGTACGTATCACCTAATAATAATAATAAAGAAAAATCTTGACGAAATCAATAGGTGATACGTAGACTTCGTTACGTATCACCTAATGAGAAATGGCTTTCTGTTATGAAGATATGATCATAAGTTGATTTTCACAAAATGGCGCCTGGATGACGTCACGATGATTTTGAGTCTTTGAAAAGTCACGCAGTTCTAAGTTAGACTAATATCTATCATCATTACAAGTTTCATGATAATAGCTTTATTCATTCTTGAGATATCTTGCGAACAAATTCGAGGAAGAATAATAATAAAAACTAGACTTTAATTCGTCACTTTGACGAATTAGGTGATACGTATGCTTATGTGTAACATAATGAAGAACGCATTTTCACGATTTCATCTTTCCATGAGTCAAGTTTCAACTGTAGGGCAGAGGGAGACAGACCAAGAGAATAAGAGGGACGCAAGGCAAGAGAGAGGGAGAGAGAGAGAGACAGAGACAGAGAGGGAGAAAGAGTAGAGAGAGAGAGATAGATTGATGCAGAGACAGACCAAAAAAGGATAGGGGCAGAACATGAGAGGAGAAGTAAAAGAGCAAGAGAGAGGAGAGAGAGAGATGCAATTGAGAACAAGGCCTTCCAGATGACCATGATTGAAAGTGGTATAGCGCCTCCTTCAGGTATCTGATTGAGGATTGTTATATATGATAATTGACATGTCACCTATGATTGAATTTTTGACTATGATAACGTCATGATAATGTTAGATAGTCTACATAAATCTTGTGCAAACTTGTCTCAGCTACAACATACTCAAAAATCAACAAAATCCAAGCCGAAATAACGGCGATATTGCTCAAAACACAGGAATGTAGACTCCAGATTTGAGAAAAAGTCATTTCCCATAGGGATTACACGCAAAAAGTAATGGATTAAGTGAAAATAGGGTAATAATAAAGTAAAAAGGGTTATTTATGACATTATTTGCGAATCTACGTGTTTAAATAATCAAAGGAGATGGTACAGTGAAGGTCAAAAAGAAAAAAAAGTGAAAAAAAAAAAAGTGTTGGAGACACCCGGACTCGAACCAAGGATCTCGAGGTTGGAAGTCAAGTGCGTTACCGATATACCAAAACATCTCCCATAGCGATTACACGTAAACAGGAAATGGAATTCAGAAATCCTACTTTGCAAGTGAAATATGAGCATGATCCCGGCATCTAATCGAAAAATAAAGGGCACACTTGTGATAGCTCATTGTCTCAGCTACAACATATCCGAAGCTCAGCGAAAACGAAGCTAAAACAACGGAGATTTTGCTCGCGAAAGACAGGAGTGTAGAATCCAGTTTTGAGAAAAAGTCATGTCCCATAGAGAATACACGCAAAATGCGAAAAATTGACATGCCTCCTTTAATCGCAAAAATACACCATGATACTTTTGTCAAAAATAAAAATTGTGAACATTACATTTGTAGAAAATTGTCTCAGCTAGAACATATCAAAATTAAAAAGAAAATTGATCCATATTTACAGAGATACAATCAATTTTCCAAAAATATGCTGACGTCATAATATGCAAATTAAAATTTTGAGTTTGGAGGCCATTATGATGACGTCATGAGTTAATTGAGGATCAAATGAGACATGAAATCATATCTCCGACTCATAATCTATCCAAATATGAAAAAATATTAGGAGTTTCTATCTATTCTAAAGAGTTACAATGAATTTTATATAAGCATGTTTTTGCCCATGTATTGTGGATAAAGATAACGCAAATCCGCGCGTGCTGTCAACTTTGACGGACGCTCATTGCGTTAATAAAAGGTGAACAAATTATCAAAATGCTTGGAAAAATGTACTGAATATGATGACAGAAAAAAATTGGCGATTCTATGTTGCAAAATGCCAGTACGCGCGAAAACGCGCGCGCATGCGCGTGTGCGTAATTTTTTTATCAAATGCTCCATATGGCCTGAAACGTATGCAAAAAAAATTTGGGATGATTTAGAGCATTTTTAATTTTTGCGCGCGCGTAAACGCGCAGACGAGCGCGCACGCGCGCATTTACGCACGTTTATTGACCTCAACTTGACCGGACGGATATTGATCTTAATCATGATAAATATGAATGAAAAATTATTATTCGTTATAAAGATATGATCATTAGTTGATTTTCACAAAATGGCGCCTGGATGACGTCACGATAACTTTGAGTCTTTGAAAAGTCACGCAGTTCTAAGTTAGACTAAGATCTATCATCATTGAAAGATTCATAACAATGGCTTCATTCAGTCTTGAGATATCCTGCGAACAAATTCGAGGAAGAATAATAATAAATAAATAAATAAATAATAATAAAAATCTTGACGAAATCAAAAGGTGATACGTCTACGTACGTATCACCTAATAAACTAGACTTTAATTCGTCACTTAGACGAATTAGGTGATACGTATGATAATGGTCTACATAACGAATAATGCATTACACGATATATTATTTTGTAAAATGCTTCTCCAATTCATATGCTTCTCCCATTATGATCTAGTCATATGTCAAGATTAAATTGTGTCTCCTTGATCATCATGGATCTAGGGAAGATAGACTGAAACAATATATGACCTTTGACCCTGTGCAGTAACCAGTTACACATTTGACTCTAATTTACATCATGAAGAACACCTTTTGACGATTTTTATCTTATTCAAAGAAATGAAAATGTAACTGATAAATGATTATCATCATTATGATAATGATGATCATGATGATCATGATCATGATCATGAGCGCGATCATGACATCTTATTGAAAAAATGAGGGTTGATTTAGATAGCATATAGTCTCAGCTACAACATACTCAAAAATCAACAAAATCCAAGCCGAAATAACGGCGATATTGCTCGCAAAAGACAGGAATGTAGACTCCAGATTTTAGAAAAAGTCATCTCCCATAGGGATTACACGCAAAAAGTAATGGATTAAGTAAAAATAGGGTAATAATAAAGTAAAAAGCGTTATTTATGACATTATTTGCGAATCTACGTGTTTAAATAATCAAAGGAGATGGTACAGTGAAGGTCAAAAGGAAAAAAAAGTGAGAAAAAAAAAGTGTTGGAGACACCCGGACTCGAACCAGGGATCTCGAGGTTGGAAGTCAAGTGCGTTACCGATATACCAAAACATCTCCCATAGCGATTAAACGTAAACGGGAAATGGAATTCAGAAATCCTACTTTGCAAGTGAAATATGAGCATAATTCTGGCATCTAATCGAAAAATAAAGGGAACACTTTTGATAGCTCATTGTCTCAGCTACAACATATCCAAAGCTCAGCGAAAACAAAGCTAAAACAACGGAGATTTTGCTCGCGAAAGACAGGAGTGTAGAATCCAGTTTTGAGAAAAAGTCATGTCCCATAGAGAATACACGCAAAATGCGAAAAATTGACATGCCTCATTTAATCGCAAAAATACACCATGATACTTTTGTCAAAAATAAAAATTGTGAATACTACATTTGTAGAAAATTGTCTCAGCTAGAACATATCATAATTAAAAAGAAAATTGATCCATATTTACAGAGATACAATCAATTTTCCAAAAATATGCTGACGTCATAATATGCAAATTAAAATTTTGAGTTTGGAGGCCATTATGATGACGTCATGAGTTAATTGAGGATAAAATGAGACATGAAATCATATCTCCGACTCATAATCTATATAAATATGAAAAAATATTAGGAGTTTCTATCTATTCTAAAGAGTTACAATGAATTTTATATAGGCATGTTTTTGCCCATGTATTGTGGATAAAGATAACGCAAATCCGCGCGTGCTGTCAACTTTGACGGACGCTCATTGCGTTAATAAAAGGTGAACAAATTATCAAAATGCTTGGAAAAATGTACCGAATATGATGACAGAAAAAAATCGGCGATTCTATGTTGCAAAATGCCAGTACGCGCGAAAACGCGCGCGCATGCGCGTGTGCGTAATTTTTTTATCAAATGCTCCATATGGCCTGAAACGTATGCAAAAAAAAATTGGGATGATTTGGAGCATTTTAAATTTTTGCGCGCGCGTAAACGCGCGGACGAACGCGCACGCGCGCATTTGCGCACTTTTATTGACCTCAACTTGACCGGACGGATATTTATCTTAATCGTGATAATTATGAATGAGAAATACTTTTCCGTTATGAAGATATGATCATTAGTTGATTTTCACAAAATGGCGCCTGGATGACGTCACGATCATTTTGACTCTCCAAAAAGTCACGCAGTTCTAAGTTAGACTAAGATCTATCATCATGGCAAGTTTCATGATAATGGCTTTATTCAGTCTTGAGATATCTTGCGAACAAATTCGAGGAAGAATAATAAAAATAAACTAGACTTTAATTCGTCACTTAGACGAATTAGGTGATACGTATGATAGTGGTTTACATAGCGAATAATGCATTACACGATATATTATTTTGTAAAATGCTTCTCCCATTTATATGCTTCTCCCATTATGATCTATTCATATGTCAAGATTAAATTGTGTCTCCTTGATCATCATGGATCTAGGGAAGATAGATTGAAACAATATATGACCTTTGACCCTGTGCAGTAACCAGTTACACATTTGACTCTAATTTACATCATGAAGAACACCTTTTGACGATTTTATCTTATTCAAAGAAATGAAAATGTAATTGATAAATGATTATCATCATTATGATAATGATCATGATCATGAGCGCGATCATGACATCTTATCGAAAAAATGAGGGTTGATTTAGATAGCATATAGTCTCAGCTACAACATACTCAAAAATCAACAAAATCCAAGCCGAAATAACGGCGATATTGCTCGCAAAAGACAGGAATGTAGACTCCAGATTTTAGAAAAAGTCGTCTCCCATAGGGATTACACGCAAAAAGTAATGGATAAAGTGAAAATAGGGTAATAATAAAGTAAAAAGGGTTATTTATGACATTATTTGCGAATCTACGTGTTTAAATAATCAAAGGAGATGGTACAGTGAAGGTCAAAAGGAAAAAAAAGTGAAAAAAAAAGTGTTGGAGACACCCGGACTCGAACCAGGGATCTCGAGGTTGGAAGTCAAGTGCGTTACCGATATACCAAAACATCTCCCATAGCGATTACACGTAAACGGGAAATGGAATTCAGAAATCCTACTTTGCAAGTGAAATATGAGCATGATCCCGGCATCTAATCGAAAAATAAAAGGCACAGTTTTGATAGCTCATTGTCTCAGCTACAACATATCCAAAGCTCAGCGAAAACAAAGATAAAACAACGGAGATTTTGCTCACGAAAGACAGGAGTGTAGAATCGAGTTTTGAGAAAAAGTCATGTCCCATAGAGAATACACGCAAAATGCGAAAAATTGACATGCCTCCTTTAATCGCTAAAATACACCATGATACTTTTGTCAAACTGGAAAATTGTGTATACTACATTTGTAGAAAATTGTCTCAGCTAGAACATATCAAAATTAAAAAGAAAATTGATCCATATTTACAGAGATACAATGAATTTTCCAAAAATATGCTGACGTCATAATATGCAAATTCAAATTTTGAGTTTGGAGGCCATTATGATGACGTCATGAGTTAATTGAGGATCAAATGAGACATGAAATCATATCTCCGACTCATAATCTATCCAAATATGACAAAATATTAGGAGTTTCTATCTATTCTAAAGAGTTACAATGAATTTTATATAGGCATGTTTTTGCCCATGTATTGTGGATAAAGATAACGCAAATCCGCGCGTGCTGTCAACTTTGACGGACGCTCATTGCGTTAATAAAAGGTGAACAAATTATCAAAATGCTTGGAAAAATGTACCGAATATGATGACAGAAAAAAATCGGCGATTCTATCTTGCAAAATGCCAGTACGCGCGAAAACGCGCGCGCATGCGCGTGTGCGTAATTTTTTTATCAAATGCTCCATATGGCCTGAAACGTATGCAAACAAAATTTGGGATGATTTAGAGCATTTTTAATTTTTGCGCGCGCGTAAACGCGCGGACGAGCGCGCACGCGCGCATTTACGCACGTTTATTGACCTCAACTTGACCGGACGGATATTGATCTTAATCATGATAAATACGAATGAAAAATTATTATTCGTTATAAAGATATGATCATTAGTTGATTTTCACAAAATGGCGCCTGGATGACGTCACGATGACTTTGAGTCTTTGAAAAGTCACGCAGTTCTAAGTTAGACTAAGATCTATCATCATTGAAAGATTCATAACAATGGCTTCGTTCAGTCTTGAGATATCCTGCGAACAAATTCGAGGAAGAATAATAATAAATAAATAAATAATAAAAATCTTGACGAAATCAAAAGGTGATACGTCTACGTACGTATCACCTAATAATAAAGAAAAATCTTGACGAAATCAAAAGGTGATACGTAGACTTCGTTACGTATCACCTAATTAATCCATTAGTCACCCTGACATGAACTAAATAAAAAATACAATGCCAAATCAACACTAATCCCGAACACATCTGGTACATGTACATGTCTGTAATATGGATTGAACGTAATACAAAGTTTTGGTATAGGGTCATGAATTTGGTTCAAATAAACATATTGGAAGCATATGCGATCCTACAATAATCAGTGATCGTTGTCGCGGTTGAAATCGAGTGTAAAGTGATGAAATTGTAAATTATAAACTCTCATGTTGTAAAGCCCCTTCTCAAGGTCAGGATATTCATTTAGCTATAAAACAATGTTTCTTGACGAAAATCGACTGACTGGCTATTCCCGATAATTCCCGTC